>NW_027663550.1:0-166000 GCF_964034855.1 Anser brachyrhynchus | reverse complement strand
GTCCAGAGAGTGCACTGGCCCCACTGGGGATGCACTGCAGTGAGTCCAGAGAGTGCACTGTCACTACTGGGGATGCACTGCAGTGAGTCCAGAGAGTGCACTGGCACCACTGATAATGCACTTCAGTGAGTCCAGAGAGTGCACTGGCACCACTGGGGATGCACTGCAGTGAGTCCAGAGATTGCACTGGCACCACTGGGGATGCAGTTCAGTGAGTCCAGAGAGTGCACTGGCACCACTGGGGATGCAGTTCAGTGAGTCCAGAGAGTGCACTGGCACCACTGAGAATGCACTTCAGTGAGTCCAGAGAGTGCACTGGCACCACTGGGGATGCAGTGCAGTGAGTCCAGAGATTGCACTGGCACCACTGGGGATGCAGTGCTGTGACTCCAGAGAGTGCACTGGCACCACTGGGGATGCACTGCAGTGAGTACAGAGAGTGCACTGGCACCACTGGGGATGCACTGCAGTGACTCGGAAGAGTGCACTGGCACCACTGGGGAAGCAGTGCAGTGAGTCCAGAGAGTGCACTGGCACCACTGGGGATGCACTGCAGTGAGTCCAGAGAGTGCACTGTCACTACTGGGGATGCAGTGCAGTGAGTCCAGAGAGTGCACTGGCACCACTGAGAATGCACTTCAGTGAGTCCAGAAAGTGCACTGGCACCACTGGGGATGAAGTACAGTGAGTCCACACAGTGCACTAGCACCACTGGGGATGCAGTGCAGTGAGTCCAGAGAGTGCTCTTGCACCATGGGGATGCAGCGCAGTGACTCAAGAGAGTGCACTGGCAGCACTGGGGATGCAGTGCAGTGAGTCCAGAGAGTGCACTGGCACCACTGGGGATGCAGTGCGATGAGTCCAGAGAGTGCAATGGCACCACTGCGGATGCACTGCAGTGAGTCCAGAGAGTGTACTGGCACCACTGGGGATGCAGTGCAGTGAGTCCAGAGAGTGCAGTGGCACCACTGAGAATGCACTTCAGTGAGTCCAGAGAGTGCACTGGCACCACTGGGGATGCAGTGCAGTGAGTCCACAGAGTGCACTAGCACTACTGGGGATGCAGTGCAGTGAGTCCACAGAGTGCGCTGGAACCACTGGGGATGCAGTGCAGTGAGTCCAGAGAGTGCACTGGCACCACTGGGGATGCAGTGCAGTGACTCCAGAGAGTGCACTGGCACCACTGGGGATGCATTGCAGTGAGTCCAGAGAGTGCACTGGCACCACTGGGGATGCAGTGCAGTGAGTCCAGAGAGTGCAGTGGCACCACTGGAGATGCAGTGCAGTGAATCCAGAGAGTGCACTGGCAGCACTGGGGATGCAGTGCAGTGAGTCCAGAGAGTGCACTGGCACCACTGGGGATGCAGTGCAGTGAGTCCAGAGAGTGCACTGGCACCACTGAGAATGCAGTGCTGTGACTCCAGAGAGTGCACTGGCACCACTGGGGATGCAGTGCAGTGAGTCCAGAGAGTGCACTGGCACCACTGGGGATGCACTGCAGTGAGCCCAGAGAGTGCACTGGCACCACTGGGGATGCACTGCAGTGAGTCCAGTGAGTGCACTGGCACCACTGGGGAAGCAGTGCAGTGAGTCCAGAGAGTGTAGTGGCACCAATGGTGATGCAGTGCAGTGAGTCCAGAGAGTGCACTGGCACCACTGGGGATGCGGTGCTGGGAGTCCAGAGAGTGCTTTGGCACCAGTGGGGATGCAGTGCAGTTACTCCAGAGACTGCACTGGCACCACCGGGGATGCAGTGCAGTGAGTCCAGAGAGTGCACTGGCACCACTGGGGATGCAGTGCAGTGAGTCCAGTGAGTGTACTGGCACCACTGGGGAAACACTGCAGTGAGTCCAGAGAGTGCACTGGCACCACTGAGAATGCACTTCAATGAGTCCAGAGAGTGCACTGGCACCACTGGGGATGCACTGCAGTGAGTCCAGAGAGTGCACTGGCACCACTGGGTATGCACTGCAGTGAGTCCAGAGAGTGCACTGGCTGCACTGGGGATGCACTGCAGTTACTCCAGAGACTGCACTGGCACCACTGGCGATGCACTGCAGTGAGTCCAGAGAGTACACTGGCACCAGTGGGGATGCACTGCAGTGAGTCCAGAGAGTGCACTGGCACCACTGGGGATGCACTGCAGTGAGTCCAGAGAGTGCACTGGCACCAGTGGGGATGCAGTACAGTGAGTCCACAGAGTGCACTGGCACCACTGGGGATGCAGTGAATTGAGTCCAGAGAGTGCACTGGCACCACTGGGGATGCAGTGCAGTGAATCCAGAGAGTGCACTGGCACCACTGGGAATGCAGAACAGTGAGTCCAGAGAGTGCACTGGCACTACTGGGGATGCAGTGCAGTGAGTCCAGAGAGTGCACTGGCACCACTGGGGATGCACTGCAGTGAGTCCAGAGAGTGCACTGTCACTACTGGGGATGCAGTGCAGTGAGTCAAGAAAGTGCACTGGCCCCACTGGGGATGCAGTGCAGTGAGTCCTGAGAGTGCACTGGCACCACTGGGGATGCACTGCAGTGAGTCCAGAGAGTGCACTGGCACCACTGGGGATGCAGTACAGCGAGTCCACACAGTGCACTAGCACCACTGGGGATGCAGTGCAGTGAGTCCAGAGAGTGCACTGGCACCACTGGGGATGCACTGCAGTGAGTCCTGAGAGTGCACTGGCACCACTGGTGATGCACTGCTGTGAGTCCAGAGAGTGCTCTTGCACCACAGGGGATGCAGTGCAGTGAGTCCAGAGAGTGCACTGGCACCACTGGGGATGCACTGCAGTGAGTCCACAGAGTGCACTAGCACCACTGGGGATGCAGTGCAGTGAGTCCAGAGAGTGCGCTGGAACCACTGGGGATGCAGTGCAGTGAGTCCAGAGAGTGCACTGGCACCACTGATGATGCAGTGCAGTGAGTCCAGAGAGTGAACTGGCACCAGTGGGGATGCACTGCAGTGAGTCCAGTGAGTACACTGGCACCACTGGGGATGCAGTGCAGTGAGTCCAGAGAGTGCACTGGCACCACTGGGGAAGTAGTGCAGTGAGTCCAGAGAGTGCAGTGGCACCACTGGGGATGCAGTGCAGTGAGTCCAGAGAGTGCACTGGCACCACTGAGAATGCACTTCAGTGAGTCCAGAGAGTGCACTGGCACCACTGGGGATGCACTGCAGTGAGTCCAGAGATTGCACTGGCACCACTGGGGATGCAGTGCTGTGACTCCAGAGAGCGCACAGGCACCACTGGGGATGCAGTGCAGTGAGTCCAGAGAGTGCACTGGCACCACTGGGGATGCACTGCAGTGAGTCCAGTGAGTGCACTGGCACCACCGGGGAAGCAGTGCAGTGAGTCCAGAGAGTGCAGAGGCACCACCGGTGATGCAGTTTAGAGAGTCCAGAGAGTGCACTGGCACCACTGGGGATGCAGTGCAGTGAGTCCAGAGAGTGCACTGGCACTACTGGGGATGCAGTGCAGTGAGTCCAGAGAGTGCACTTGCACCACTGGGGATGCACTGCAGTGAGTCCAGAGAGTGCACTGTCACTACTGGGGATGAAGTGCAGTGAGTCCAGAGAGTGCACTGGCCCCACTGGGGATGCAGTGCAGTGAGTCCTGAGAGTGCACTGGCACCACTGGGGATGCACTGCAGTGAGTCCAGAGATTGCACTGGCACCACTGGGGATGCAGTACAGTGAGTCCACACAGTGCACTAGCACCACTGGGGATGCAGTGCAGTGAGTCCAGAGAGTGCACTGGCCCCACTGGGGATGCACTGCAGTGAGTCCAGAGATTGCACTGGCACCACTGGGGATGCAGTACAGTGAGTCCACACAGTGCACTAGCACCACTGGGGATGCAGTGCAGTGAGTCCAGAGAGCGCACTGGCACCACTGATAATGCACTTCAGTGAGTCCAGAGAGTGCACTGGCACCACTAGGGATGCACTGCAGTGAGTCCAGAGATTGCACTGGCACCACTGGGGATGCAGTTCAGTTAGTCCAGAGAGTGCACTAGCACCACTGGGGATGCAGTGCAGTGAGTCCAGAGAGTGCACTGGCACCACTGAGAATGCACTTCAGTGAGTCCAGAGAGTGCACTGGCACCACTGGGGATGCAGTGCAGTGAGTCCAGAGATTGCACTGGCACCACTGGGGATGCAGTGCTGTGACTCCAGAGAGCGCACTGGCACCACTGGGGATGCAGTGCAGTGAGTCCAGAGAGTGCACTGGCACCACTGGGGATGCACTGCAGTGACTCGAAAGAGTGCACTGGCACCACTGGGGAAGCAGTGCAGTGAGTCCAGAGAGTGCACTGGCTCCACTGGGGATGCACTGCAGTGAGTCCAGAGAGTGCACTGTCGCTACTGGGGATGCAGTGCAGTGAGTCCAGAGAGTGCACTGGCACCACTGAGAATGCACTTCAGTGAGTCCAGAGAGTGCACTGGCACCACTGGGGATGCACTGCAGTGAGTCCAGAGATTGCACTGGCACCACTGGGGATGCAGTACAGTGAGTCCACACAGTGCAGTAGCACCACTGGGGATGCAGTGCAGTGAGTCCAGAGAGTGCACTGGCTCCACTGGGGATGCAGTGCAGTGAGTCCAGAGAGTGCACTGGCACCACTGGTGATGCACTGCTGTGAGTCCAGAGAGTGCTCTTGCACCACAGGGGATGCAGCGCAGTGACTCAAGAGAGTGCACTGGCAGCACTGGGGATGCAGTGCAGTGAGTCCAGAGAGTGCAATGGCACCACTGCGGATGCACTGCAGTGAGTCCAGAGAGTGCACTGGCTCCACTGGGGATGCAGTGCAGTGAGTCCAGAGAGTGCACTGGCACCACTGGGGATGCACTGCAGTGAGTCCAGAGAGTGTACTGGCACCACTGGGGATGCACTGAAGTGAGTCCAGAGAGTGCAGTGGCACCACTGAGAATGCACTTCAGTGAGTCCAGAGAGTGCACTGGCACCACTGGGGATGCAGTGCAGTGAGTCCACAGAGTGCACTAGCACTACTGGGGATGCAGTGCAGTGAGTCCAGAGAGTGCGCTGGAACCACTGGGGATGCAGTGCAGTGAGTCCAGAGAGTGCACTGGCACCACTGGGGATGCGGTGGCGGGAGTCCAGAGAGTGCTTTGGCACCACTGGGGATGCAGTACAGTGAGTCCAGAGAGTGCACTGGCACCACTGGTGATGCGGAGCAGTGAGTCCAGAGAGTGCACTGGCACCACTCAGGGTGCAGTGCGGTGATTCCAGAGAGTGCACTGGCACCACTGGGGATGCAGTACAGTGATTCTAGAGAGTGCACTGGCACCACTGGGGATGCACTGCAGTGAGTCCAGAGAGTGCACTGTCACCACTGGGGATGCACTGCAGTGAGTCCAGAGTGCACTAGCACCACTGGGGATGCACTGCAGTGAGTCCAGAGAGTGCACTGGCACCACCGGGAATGCACTGCAGTGAGTCCAGAGAGTGCACTGGCACCACTGGGGATGCAGTGACGCGAGTCCAGAGAGTGCACTGGCACCACTGGGGATGCAGTGACGCGAGTCCAGAGAGTGCACTGGCACCACTGGGGATGCACTGCAGTCACTCCAGAGAGTGCACCGGCACCACTGGGGATGCGCTGCATTGAGTCCAGAGAGTGCACTGGCACAACTGGGGATGCAGTGCAGTGACTCTAGAGAGTGCACTGGCACGACTGCGGATGCGGTGCAGTGAGTCCAGAGAGTGCACTGGCACCACAGGTGATGCAGTGCAGTGAGTCCAGAGAGTGCACTGGCAGCATTGGGGTGCAGTGCAGTGAGTCCAGAGAGTGCACTGGCACCACTGGGGATGCAGTGCAGTGAGTCCAGAGAGTGCACTGGCACCACTGGGGATGCACTGCAGTGAGTCCTGAGAGTACACTGGCTCCATCGGGGATGCCCTGCAGTGAGTCCAGAGAGTGCACTGGCGATGCAGTGTAGTGAGTCCAGAGAGTACACTGGCACCACTGGGGATGCAGCGCAGTGAGTCCAGAGAGTGCACTGGCCCCACTGGGGATGCACTGCAGTGAGTCCAGAGAGTGCACTGTCACTACTGGGGATGCACTGCAGTGAGTCCAGAGAGTGCACTGGCACCACTGATAATGCACTTCAGTGAGTCCAGAGAGTGCACTGGCACCACTGGGGATGCACTGCAGTGAGTCCAGAGATTGCACTGGCACCACTGGGGATGCAGTTCAGTGAGTCCAGAGAGTGCACTGGCACCACTGGGGATGCAGTTCAGTGAGTCCAGAGAGTGCACTGGCACCACTGAGAATGCACTTCAGTGAGTCCAGAGAGTGCACTGGCACCACTGGGGATGCAGTGCAGTGAGTCCAGAGATTGCACTGGCACCACTGGGGATGCAGTGCTGTGACTCCAGAGAGTGCACTGGCACCACTGGGGATGCACTGCAGTGAGTACAGAGAGTGCACTGGCACCACTGGGGATGCACTGCAGTGACTCGGAAGAGTGCACTGGCACCACTGGGGAAGCAGTGCAGTGAGTCCAGAGAGTGCACTGGCACCACTGGGGATGCACTGCAGTGAGTCCAGAGAGTGCACTGTCACTACTGGGGATGCAGTGCAGTGAGTCCAGAGAGTGCACTGGCACCACTGAGAATGCACTTCAGTGAGTCCAGAAAGTGCACTGGCACCACTGGGGATGAAGTACAGTGAGTCCACACAGTGCACTAGCACCACTGGGGATGCAGTGCAGTGAGTCCAGAGAGTGCTCTTGCACCATGGGGATGCAGCGCAGTGACTCAAGAGAGTGCACTGGCAGCACTGGGGATGCAGTGCAGTGAGTCCAGAGAGTGCACTGGCACCACTGGGGATGCAGTGCGATGAGTCCAGAGAGTGCAATGGCACCACTGCGGATGCACTGCAGTGAGTCCAGAGAGTGTACTGGCACCACTGGGGATGCAGTGCAGTGAGTCCAGAGAGTGCAGTGGCACCACTGAGAATGCACTTCAGTGAGTCCAGAGAGTGCACTGGCACCACTGGGGATGCAGTGCAGTGAGTCCACAGAGTGCACTAGCACTACTGGGGATGCAGTGCAGTGAGTCCACAGAGTGCGCTGGAACCACTGGGGATGCAGTGCAGTGAGTCCAGAGAGTGCACTGGCACCACTGGGGATGCAGTGCAGTGACTCCAGAGAGTGCACTGGCACCACTGGGGATGCATTGCAGTGAGTCCAGAGAGTGCACTGGCACCACTGGGGATGCAGTGCAGTGAGTCCAGAGAGTGCAGTGGCACCACTGGAGATGCAGTGCAGTGAATCCAGAGAGTGCACTGGCAGCACTGGGGATGCAGTGCAGTGAGTCCAGAGAGTGCACTGGCACCACTGGGGATGCAGTGCAGTGAGTCCAGAGAGTGCACTGGCACCACTGAGAATGCAGTGCTGTGACTCCAGAGAGTGCACTGGCACCACTGGGGATGCAGTGCAGTGAGTCCAGAGAGTGCACTGGCACCACTGGGGATGCACTGCAGTGAGCCCAGAGAGTGCACTGGCACCACTGGGGATGCACTGCAGTGAGTCCAGTGAGTGCACTGGCACCACTGGGGAAGCAGTGCAGTGAGTCCAGAGAGTGTAGTGGCACCAATGGTGATGCAGTGCAGTGAGTCCAGAGAGTGCACTGGCACCACTGGGGATGCGGTGCTGGGAGTCCAGAGAGTGCTTTGGCACCAGTGGGGATGCAGTGCAGTTACTCCAGAGACTGCACTGGCACCACCGGGGATGCAGTGCAGTGAGTCCAGAGAGTGCACTGGCACCACTGGGGATGCAGTGCAGTGAGTCCAGTGAGTGTACTGGCACCACTGGGGATGCACTGA
Organism: Anser brachyrhynchus; assembly: GCF_964034855.1. Taxonomy (NCBI): domain Eukaryota; kingdom Metazoa; phylum Chordata; class Aves; order Anseriformes; family Anatidae; genus Anser; species Anser brachyrhynchus. The sequence goes on along the minus strand of NW_027663550.1, from coordinate 158,150 downwards.
AGTGAGTCCAGAGAGTGCACTGGCACCACTGAGAATGCACTTCAATGAGTCCAGAGAGTGCACTGGCACCACTGGGGATGCACTGCAGTGAGTCCAGAGAGTGCAGTGGCACCACTGGGTATGCACTGCAGTGAGTCCAGAGAGTGCACTGGCTGCACTGGGGATGCACTGCAGTTACTCCAGAGACTGCACTGGCACCACTGGCGATGCACTGCAGTGAGTCCAGAGAGTACACTGGCACCAGTGGGGATGCACTGCAGTGAGTCCAGAGAGTGCACTGGCACCACTGGGGATGCACTGCAGTGAGTCCAGAGAGTGCACTGGCACCAGTGGGGATGCAGTACAGTGAGTCCACAGAGTGCACTGGCACCACTGGGGATGCAGTGAATTGAGTCCAGAGAGTGCACTGGCACCACTGGGGATGCAGTGCAGTGAATCCAGAGAGTGCACTGGCACCACTGGGAATGCAGAACAGTGAGTCCAGAGAGTGCACTGGCACTACTGGGGATGCAGTGCAGTGAGTCCAGAGAGTGCACTGGCACCACTGGGGATGCACTGCAGTGAGTCCAGAGAGTGCACTGTCACTACTGGGGATGCAGTGCAGTGAGTCAAGAAAGTGCACTGGCCCCACTGGGGATGCAGTGCAGTGAGTCCTGAGAGTGCACTGGCACCACTGGGGATGCACTGCAGTGAGTCCAGAGAGTGCACTGGCACCACTGGGGATGCAGTACAGCGAGTCCACACAGTGCACTAGCACCACTGGGGATGCAGTGCAGTGAGTCCAGAGAGTGCACTGGCACCACTGGGGATGCACTGCAGTGAGTCCTGAGAGTGCACTGGCACCACTGGTGATGCACTGCTGTGAGTCCAGAGAGTGCTCTTGCACCACAGGGGATGCAGTGCAGTGAGTCCAGAGAGTGCACTGGCACCACTGGGGATGCACTGCAGTGAGTCCACAGAGTGCACTAGCACCACTGGGGATGCAGTGCAGTGAGTCCAGAGAGTGCGCTGGAACCACTGGGGATGCAGTGCAGTGAGTCCAGAGAGTGCACTGGCACCACTGATGATGCAGTGCAGTGAGTCCAGAGAGTGAACTGGCACCAGTGGGGATGCACTGCAGTGAGTCCAGTGAGTACACTGGCACCACTGGGGATGCAGTGCAGTGAGTCCAGAGAGTGCACTGGCACCACTGGGGAAGTAGTGCAGTGAGTCCAGAGAGTGCAGTGGCACCACTGGGGATGCAGTGCAGTGAGTCCAGAGAGTGCACTGGCACCACTGAGAATGCACTTCAGTGAGTCCAGAGAGTGCACTGGCACCACTGGGGATGCACTGCAGTGAGTCCAGAGATTGCACTGGCACCACTGGGGATGCAGTGCTGTGACTCCAGAGAGCGCACAGGCACCACTGGGGATGCAGTGCAGTGAGTCCAGAGAGTGCACTGGCACCACTGGGGATGCACTGCAGTGAGTCCAGTGAGTGCACTGGCACCACCGGGGAAGCAGTGCAGTGAGTCCAGAGAGTGCAGAGGCACCACCGGTGATGCAGTTTAGAGAGTCCAGAGAGTGCACTGGCACCACTGGGGATGCAGTGCAGTGAGTCCAGAGAGTGCACTGGCACTACTGGGGATGCAGTGCAGTGAGTCCAGAGAGTGCACTTGCACCACTGGGGATGCACTGCAGTGAGTCCAGAGAGTGCACTGTCACTACTGGGGATGAAGTGCAGTGAGTCCAGAGAGTGCACTGGCCCCACTGGGGATGCAGTGCAGTGAGTCCTGAGAGTGCACTGGCACCACTGGGGATGCACTGCAGTGAGTCCAGAGATTGCACTGGCACCACTGGGGATGCAGTACAGTGAGTCCACACAGTGCACTAGCACCACTGGGGATGCAGTGCAGTGAGTCCAGAGAGTGCACTGGCCCCACTGGGGATGCACTGCAGTGAGTCCAGAGATTGCACTGGCACCACTGGGGATGCAGTACAGTGAGTCCACACAGTGCACTAGCACCACTGGGGATGCAGTGCAGTGAGTCCAGAGAGCGCACTGGCACCACTGATAATGCACTTCAGTGAGTCCAGAGAGTGCACTGGCACCACTAGGGATGCACTGCAGTGAGTCCAGAGATTGCACTGGCACCACTGGGGATGCAGTTCAGTTAGTCCAGAGAGTGCACTAGCACCACTGGGGATGCAGTGCAGTGAGTCCAGAGAGTGCACTGGCACCACTGAGAATGCACTTCAGTGAGTCCAGAGAGTGCACTGGCACCACTGGGGATGCAGTGCAGTGAGTCCAGAGATTGCACTGGCACCACTGGGGATGCAGTGCTGTGACTCCAGAGAGCGCACTGGCACCACTGGGGATGCAGTGCAGTGAGTCCAGAGAGTGCACTGGCACCACTGGGGATGCACTGCAGTGACTCGAAAGAGTGCACTGGCACCACTGGGGAAGCAGTGCAGTGAGTCCAGAGAGTGCACTGGCTCCACTGGGGATGCACTGCAGTGAGTCCAGAGAGTGCACTGTCGCTACTGGGGATGCAGTGCAGTGAGTCCAGAGAGTGCACTGGCACCACTGAGAATGCACTTCAGTGAGTCCAGAGAGTGCACTGGCACCACTGGGGATGCACTGCAGTGAGTCCAGAGATTGCACTGGCACCACTGGGGATGCAGTACAGTGAGTCCACACAGTGCAGTAGCACCACTGGGGATGCAGTGCAGTGAGTCCAGAGAGTGCACTGGCTCCACTGGGGATGCAGTGCAGTGAGTCCAGAGAGTGCACTGGCACCACTGGTGATGCACTGCTGTGAGTCCAGAGAGTGCTCTTGCACCACAGGGGATGCAGCGCAGTGACTCAAGAGAGTGCACTGGCAGCACTGGGGATGCAGTGCAGTGAGTCCAGAGAGTGCAATGGCACCACTGCGGATGCACTGCAGTGAGTCCAGAGAGTGCACTGGCTCCACTGGGGATGCAGTGCAGTGAGTCCAGAGAGTGCACTGGCACCACTGGGGATGCACTGCAGTGAGTCCAGAGAGTGTACTGGCACCACTGGGGATGCACTGAAGTGAGTCCAGAGAGTGCAGTGGCACCACTGAGAATGCACTTCAGTGAGTCCAGAGAGTGCACTGGCACCACTGGGGATGCAGTGCAGTGAGTCCACAGAGTGCACTAGCACTACTGGGGATGCAGTGCAGTGAGTCCAGAGAGTGCGCTGGAACCACTGGGGATGCAGTGCAGTGAGTCCAGAGAGTGCACTGGCACCACTGGGGATGCAGTGCAGTGAGTCCAGAGAGTGCACTGGCACCACTGGGGATACAGTGCAGTGAGTCCAGAGAGTGCAGTGGCACCACTGGGGATGCAGTGCAGTGAGTCCAGAGAGTGCACTGGCAGCACTGGGGATGCAGTGCAGTGAGTCCAGAGAGTGCACTGGCACCACTGGGGATGCAGTTCAGTGAGTCCAGAGAGTGCACTGGCACCACTGGGGATGCAGTGCTGTGAGTCCAGAGAGTGCACTGGCACCACTGAGAATGCAGTGCTGTGACTCCAGAGAGCGCACAGGCACCACTGGGGATGCAGTGCAGTGAGTCCAGAGAGTGCACTGGCACCACTAATGATGCACAGCTGTGAGTCCAGAGAGTGCTCTTGCAACACAGTTGATGCAGTGCAGTGACTCAAGAGAGTGCACTGGCAGCACTGGGGATGCAGTGCAGTGAGTCCAGAGAGTGCACTGGCACCACTGGAGAAGCAGTGCAGTGAGTCCAGAGAGTGCAATGGCACCACTGCGGATGCACTGCAGTGAGTCCAGAGAGTGCACTGGCACCACTGGGGATGCAGTGCAGTGAGTCCAGAGAGTGCACTGGCACCACTGGGGATGCACTGCAGTGAGTCCAGAGAGTGTACTGGCACCACTGGGGATGCACTGAAGTGAGTCCAGAGAGTGCACTGGCACCACTGAGAATGCACTTCAGTGAGTCCAGAGAGTGCACTGGCACCACTGGGGATGCACTGCAGTGAGTCCACAAAGTGCACTGGCACCAGTGGGGATGCACTGCAGTGAGTCCAGTGAGTGCACTGGCACCACTGGGGATGCAGTGCAGTGAGTCCAGAGAGTGCAGTGGCACCACTGGGGAAGCAGTGCAGTGAGTCCAGAGAGTGCAGTAGCACCACTAGGGATGCAGTGCAGTGAGTCCAGAGAGTGCACTGGCAGCACTGGGGATGCAGTGCAGTGAGTCCAGAGAGTGCACTGGCACCACTGGGGATGCAGTTCAGTGAGTCCAGAGCGCGCACAGGCACCACTGGGGATGCACTTCAGTGAGTCGAGAGAGTGCACTGGCACCACTGGGGATGCAGTGCAGTGAGTCCACAGAGTGCACTGGCACCACTGGTGATGCACTGCTGTGAGTCCAGAGAGTGCTCTTGCACCACAGGGGATGCAGTGCAGTGACTCAAGAGAGTGCACTGGTAGCACTGGGGATGCAGTGCAGTGAGTCCAGAGAGTGCACTGGCACCACTGGAGATGCAGTGCAGTGAGTCCAGAGAGTGCAATGGCACCACTGCGGATGCACTGCAGTGAGTCCAGAGAGTGCACTGGCTGCACTGGGGATGCACTGCAGTGAGTCCAGAGAGTGCACTGGCACCACTGGGGATGCACTGCAGTGAGTCCAGAGAGTGCACTGGCACCAATGGGGATGCAGTGCAGTGAGTCCAGAGAGTGCACTGGCACCACTGGGGATGCAGTTCAGTGAGTCCAGAGCGCGCACAGGCACCACTGGGGATGCACTTCAGTGAGTCGAGAGAGTGCACTGGCACCACTGGGGATGCAGTGCAGTGAGTCCACAGAGTGCACTGGCACCACTGGTGATGCACTGCTGTGAGTCCAGAGAGTGCTCTTGCACCACAGGGGATGCAGTGCAGTGACTCAAGAGAGTGCACTGGTAGCACTGGGGATGCAGTGCAGTGAGTCCAGAGAGTGCACTGGCACCACTGGAGATGCAGTGCAGTGAGTCCAGAGAGTGCAATGGCACCACTGCGGATGCACTGCAGTGAGTCCAGAGAGTGCACTGGCTGCACTGGGGATGCACTGCAGTGAGTCCAGAGAGTGCACTGGCACCACTGGGGATGCACTGCAGTGAGTCCAGAGAGTGCACTGGCACCAATGGGGATGCAGTGCAGTGAGTCCAGAGAGTGCGCTGGAACCACTGGGGATGCAGTGCAGTGAGTCCAGAGAGTGCACTGGCACCACTGGGGATGCAGTGCAGTGAGTCCACAGAGTACACTGGCACCAGTGGGGATGCACTGCAGTGAGTCCAGTGAGTGCACTGGCACCACTGGGGATGCAGTGCAGTGAGTCCACAGAGTGCACTGGCACCACTGGGGAAGCAGTGCAGTGAGTCCAGAGAGTGCAGTGGCACCACTAGGGATGCAGTGCAGTGAGTCCAGAGAGTGCACTGGCAGCACTTGGGATGCAGTGCAGTGAGTCCAGAGAGTGCACTGGCACCACTGGGGATGCAGTTCAGTGAGTCCAGAGAGTGCACTGGCACCACTGGGGATGCAGTGCAGTGAGTCCAGAGAGTGCACTGGCACCACTGAGAATGCACTTCAGTGAGTCCAGAGAGTGCACTGGTACCACTGGGGATGCATTGCAGTGAGTCCAGAGATTGCACTGGCACCACTGGGGATGCAGTGCTGTGACTCCAGAGAGCGCACAGGCACCACTGGGGATGCAGTGCAGTGAGTCCAGAGAGTGCACTGGCACCACTGGGGATGCACTGCAGTGAGCCCAGAGAGTGCACTGGCACCAGTGGGGATGCACTGCAGTGAGTCCAGTGAGTGCACTGGCACCACTGGGGAAGCAGTGCAGTGAGTCCAGAGAGTGCAGAGGCACCACTGGTGATGCAGTTTAGTGAGTCCAGAGAGTGCACTGGCACCACTGGGGATGCAGTGCAGTGAGTCCAGTGAGTGTACTGGCTCCACTGGGGATGCACTGCAGTGAGTCCAGAGAGTGCACTGGCACCACTGAGAATGCACTTCAGTGAGTCCAGAGAGTGCACTGGCACCACTGGGGATGCACTTCAGTGAGTCCAGAGAGTGCACTGGCACCACTGGGGATGCAGTGCTGTGACTCCAGAGAGTGCACTGTCACCACCGGGGATGCAGTGCAGTGAGTCCACGGAGTGCACTGGCACCACTGGGGATGCAGTGCAGTGAGTCCAGAGAGTGCACTGGCAGCACTGGGGATGCACTGCAGTGAGTCCAGAGAGTGCAGAGGCACCACTGGTGATGCAGTTTAGTGAGTCCAGAGAGTGCAGAGGCACCACTGGTGATGCAGTTTAGTGAGTCCAGAGAGTGCACTGGCACCACTGGGGATGCAGTGCAGTGAGTCCAGAGAGTGCACTGGCACCACTGGTGATGCAGTGCAGTGAGTCCAGAGAGTGCACTGGCACTACCTGTGATGCAGTGCAGTGAGTCCAGAGAGTGCACTGGCACCAATGGGGCTGCAGTGCAGTGAGTCCAGAGAGTGCACTGGCACCACTGGGGATGCAGTGCAGTGAGTCCAGAGAGTGCACTGGCACCAGTGGGGATGCACTGCAGTGAGTCCAGAGAGTGCACTGGCACCACTGGGGATGCAGTGCAGTGAGTCCAGAGAGTACACTGGCACCAGTGGGGATGCAGTGCAGTGAGTCCAGAGAGTGCACTGGCACCACTGGGGATGCACTGCAGTGCGTCCAGAGAGTACACTGGCACCAGTGGGGATGCAGTGCAGTGAGTCCAGAGAGTGCACTGGCACCACTGGGGATGCACTGCAGTGAGTCCAGAGAGTGCACTGGCACCACTGGGGATGTGTCCAGTGAGTCCAGTGAGTGCACTGGCACCACTGGGGATGCAGTGCAGTGAGTCCAGAGAGTACACTGGCACCAGTGGGGATGCAGTGCAGTGAGTCCAGAGAGTGCACTGGCACCACTGGGGATGCAGTGCAGTCAGTCCAGTGAGTGCACTGGCACCACTGGGGGTGCAGTACAGTGAGTCCAGAGAGTGCACTGGCACCACTGGGGATGCACTGCAGTGAGTCCAGACAGTGCACTGGCACCACTGGGGATGCCCTGCAGTGAGTCCAGAGAGTGCACTGGCACCACTGGGGATGCAGTGCAGTGAGTCCAGAGAGTGCACTGGCACCACTGGGGATGCAGTGCAGTGAGTCCAGAGAGTGCACTGGCGCCACTGGGGATGCACTGCAGTGAGTCCAGAGAGTGCACTGGCACCACTGGGGATGCACTGCAGTGAGTCCAGAGAGTGCACTGGCACCACTGGGGATGCACTGCAGTGAGTCCAGAGAGTGCACTGGCACCACTGGGGATGCAGTACAGTGAGTCCACAGAGTGCACTGGCACCACTGGGCATGCAGTGCAGTGAGTCCAGAGAGTGCACTGGCACCACTGGGGATGCAGTGCAGTGAGTCCAGAGACTGCACTGGCACCACTGGGGATGCAGTGCTGTGACTCCTGAGAGCGCACTGGCACCACTGGGGATGCAGTGCAGTGAGTCCAGAGAGTGCACTGGCACCACTGGGGATGCACTGCAGTGAGCCCAGAGAGTGCACTGGCACCAGTGGGGATGCACTGCAGTGAGTCCAGTGAGTGCACTGGCACCACTGGGGAAGCAGTGCAGTTAGTCCAGAGAGTGCAGTGGCACCACTGGTGATGCAGTTTAGTGAGTCCAGAGAGTGCACTGGCACCACTGGGGATGCAGTGCAGTGAGTCCAGTGAGTGTACTGGCACCACTGGGGATGCACTGCAGTGAGTCCAGAGAGTGCACTGGCACCACTGAGAATGCACTTCAGTGAGTCCAGAGAGTGCGCTGGCACCACTGGGGATGCACTGCAGTGAGTCCAGAGAGTGCACGCGATCCACTGGGGATGCAGTGCAGTGAGTCCAGAGAGTGCACTGGCACCACTGGGGATGCACTGCAGTGAGTCCAGAGAGTGCACTGGCACCACTGGGGATGCACTGCAGTGAGTCCAGAGAGTGCTTTGGCACCAGTGGGGATGCAGTGCAGTTACTCCAGAGACTGCACTGGCACGACCGGGGATGCAGTGCAGTGAGGCCAGAGAGTGCACTGGCACCACTGGAGATGCAGTGCAGTGAGTCCAGAGAGTGCTCTGGCACCACTGGGGATGCAGTGCTGTGACTCCAGAGAGCGCACTGGCACCACTGGGGATGCAGTGCAGTGAGTCCAGAGAGTGCACTGGCACCACTGGGGATGCACTGCAGTGAGCCCAGAGAGTGCACTGGCACCAGTGGGGATGCACTGCAGTGAGTCCAGAGAGTGCACTGGCACCACTGGGGAAGCAGTGCAGTGAGTCCAGAGAGTGCAGTGGCACCACTGGGGATGCAGTTTAGTGAGTCCAGAGAGTGCACTGGCACCACTGGGGATGCAGTGCAGTGAGTCCAGTGAGTGTACTGGCACCACTGGGGATGCACTGCAGTGAGTCCAGAGAGTGCACTGGCACCACTGAGAATGCACTTCAATGAGTCCAGAGAGTGCAGTGGCACCACTGGGGATGCACTGCAGTGAGTCCAGAGAGTGCAGTGGCGATACAGTGCAGTGAGTCCAGAGAGTACACTGGCACCACTGGGGATGCAGCGCAGTGAGTCCAGAGAGTGCACTGGCCCCACTGGGGATGCACTGCAGTGAGTCCAGAGAGTGCACTGTCACTACTGGGGATGCACTGCAGTGAGTCCAGAGAGTGCACTGGCACCACTGATAATGCACTTCAGTGAGTCCAGAGAGTGCAATGGCACCACTGCGGATGCACTGCAGTGAGTCCAGAGAGTGTACTGGCACCACTGGGGATGCAGTGCAGTGAGTCCACAGAGTGCACTAGCACTACTGGGGATGCAGTGCAGTGAGTCCACAGAGTGCGCTGGAACCACTGGGGATGCACTGCAGTGAGTCCAGAGAGTGCACTGGCACCACTGGGGATGCAGTGCAGTGACTCCAGAGAGTGCACTGGCACCACTGGGGATGCACTGCAGTGAGTCCACAGAGTGCACTAGCACTACTGGGGATGCAGTGCAGTGAGTCCACAGAGTGCGCTGGAACCACTGGGGATGCAGTGCAGTGAGTCCAGAGAGTGCACTGGCACCACTGGGGATGCAGTGCAGTGACTCCAGAGAGTGCACTGGCACCACTGGGGATGCATTGCAGTGAGTCCAGAGAGTGCACTGGCACCACTGGGGATGCAGTGCAGTGAGTCCAGAGAGTGCAGTGGCACCACTGGAGATGCAGTGCTGTGAATCCAGAGAGTGCACTGGCAGCACTGGGGATGCAGTGCAGTGAGTCCAGAGAGTGCACTGGCACCACTGGGGATGCACTGCAGTGAGCCCAGAGAGTGCACTGGCACCACTGGGGATGCAGTGCAGTGAGTCCAGAGAGTGCACTGGCACCACTGAGAATGCAGTGCTGTGACTCCAGAGAGCGCACAGGCACCACTGGGGATGCAGTGCAGTGAGTCCAGAGAGTGCACTGGCACCACTGGGGATGCACTGCAGTGAGCCCAGAGAGTGCACTGGCACCACTGGGGATGCACTGCAGTGAGTCCAGTGAGTGCACTGGCACCACTGGGGAAGCAGTGCAGTGAGTCCAGAGAGTGTAGTGGCACCACTGGTGATGCAGTGCAGTGAGTCCAGAGAGTGCACTGGCACCATTGGGGATGCGGTGCTGGGAGTCCAGAGAGTGCTTTGGCACCAGTGGGGATGCAGTGCAGTTACTCCAGAGACTGCACTGGCACCACCGGGGATGCAGTGCAGTGAGTCCAGAGAGTGCACTGGCACCACTGGGGATGCACTGCAGTGAGTCCACAGAGTGCACTAGCACCACTGGGGATGCAGTGCAGTGAGTCCAGAGAGTGCGCTGGAACCACTGGGGATGCAGTGCAGTGAGTCCAGAGAGTGCACTGGCACCACTGATGATGCAGTGCAGTGAGTCCAGAGAGTGAACTGGCACCAGTGGGGATGCACTGCAGTGAGTCCAGTGAGTACACTGGCACCACTGGGGATGCAGTGCAGTGAGTCCAGAGAGTGCACTGGCACCACTGATGATGCACTGCAGTGAGTCCAGAGATTGCACTGGCACCACTGGGGATGCAGTACAGTGAGTCCACACAGTGCACTAGCACCACTGGGGATGCAGTGCAGTGAGTCCAGAGAGTGCACTGGCCCCACTGGGGATGCACTGCAGTGAGTCCAGAGATTGCACTGGCACCACTGGGGATGCAGTACAGTGAGTCCACACAGTGCACTAGCACCACTGGGGATGCAGTGCAGTGAGTCCAGAGAGCGCACTGGCACCACTGATAATGCACTTCAGTGAGTCCAGAGAGTGCACTGGCACCACTAGGGATGCACTGCAGTGAGTCCAGAGATTGCACTGGCACCACTGGGGATGCAGTTCAGTTAGTCCAGAGAGTGCACTAGCACCACTGGGGATGCAGTGCAGTGAGTCCAGAGAGTGCACTGGCACCACTGAGAATGCACTTCAGTGAGTCCAGAGAGTGCACTGGCACCACTGGGGATGCAGTGCAGTGAGTCCAGAGATTGCACTGGCACCACTGGGGATGCAGTGCTGTGACTCCAGAGAGCGCACTGGCACCACTGGGGATGCAGTGCAGTGAGTCCAGAGAGTGCACTGGCACCACTGGGGATGCACTGCAGTGACTCGAAAGAGTGCACTGGCACCACTGGGGAAGCAGTGCAGTGAGTCCAGAGAGTGCACTGGCTCCACTGGGGATGCACTGCAGTGAGTCCAGAGAGTGCACTGTCGCTACTGGGGATGCAGTGCAGTGAGTCCAGAGAGTGCACTGGCACCACTGAGAATGCACTTCAGTGAGTCCAGAGAGTGCACTGGCACCACTGGGGATGCACTGCAGTGAGTCCAGAGATTGCACTGGCACCACTGGGGATGCAGTACAGTGAGTCCACACAGTGCAGTAGCACCACTGGGGATGCAGTGCAGTGAGTCCAGAGAGTGCACTGGCTCCACTGGGGATGCAGTGCAGTGAGTCCAGAGAGTGCACTGGCACCACTGGTGATGCACTGCTGTGAGTCCAGAGAGTGCTCTTGCACCACAGGGGATGCAGCGCAGTGACTCAAGAGAGTGCACTGGCAGCACTGGGGATGCAGTGCAGTGAGTCCAGAGAGTGCAATGGCACCACTGCGGATGCACTGCAGTGAGTCCAGAGAGTGCACTGGCTCCACTGGGGATGCAGTGCAGTGAGTCCAGAGAGTGCACTGGCACCACTGGGGATGCACTGCAGTGAGTCCAGAGAGTGTACTGGCACCACTGGGGATGCACTGAAGTGAGTCCAGAGAGTGCAGTGGCACCACTGAGAATGCACTTCAGTGAGTCCAGAGAGTGCACTGGCACCACTGGGGATGCAGTGCAGTGAGTCCACAGAGTGCACTAGCACTACTGGGGATGCAGTGCAGTGAGTCCAGAGAGTGCGCTGGAACCACTGGGGATGCAGTGCAGTGAGTCCAGAGAGTGCACTGGCACCACTGGGGATGCAGTGCAGTGAGTCCAGAGAGTGCACTGGCACCACTGGGGATACAGTGCAGTGAGTCCAGAGAGTGCAGTGGCACCACTGGGGATGCAGTGCAGTGAGTCCAGAGAGTGCACTGGCAGCACTGGGGATGCAGTGCAGTGAGTCCAGAGAGTGCACTGGCACCACTGGGGATGCAGTTCAGTGAGTCCAGAGAGTGCACTGGCACCACTGGGGATGCAGTGCTGTGAGTCCAGAGAGTGCACTGGCACCACTGAGAATGCAGTGCTGTGACTCCAGAGAGCGCACAGGCACCACTGGGGATGCAGTGCAGTGAGTCCAGAGAGTGCACTGGCACCACTAATGATGCACAGCTGTGAGTCCAGAGAGTGCTCTTGCAACACAGTTGATGCAGTGCAGTGACTCAAGAGAGTGCACTGGCAGCACTGGGGATGCAGTGCAGTGAGTCCAGAGAGTGCACTGGCACCACTGGAGAAGCAGTGCAGTGAGTCCAGAGAGTGCAATGGCACCACTGCGGATGCACTGCAGTGAGTCCAGAGAGTGCACTGGCACCACTGGGGATGCAGTGCAGTGAGTCCAGAGAGTGCACTGGCACCACTGGGGATGCACTGCAGTGAGTCCAGAGAGTGTACTGGCACCACTGGGGATGCACTGAAGTGAGTCCAGAGAGTGCACTGGCACCACTGAGAATGCACTTCAGTGAGTCCAGAGAGTGCACTGGCACCACTGGGGATGCACTGCAGTGAGTCCACAAAGTGCACTGGCACCAGTGGGGATGCACTGCAGTGAGTCCAGTGAGTGCACTGGCACCACTGGGGATGCAGTGCAGTGAGTCCAGAGAGTGCAGTGGCACCACTGGGGAAGCAGTGCAGTGAGTCCAGAGAGTGCAGTAGCACCACTAGGGATGCAGTGCAGTGAGTCCAGAGAGTGCACTGGCAGCACTGGGGATGCAGTGCAGTGAGTCCAGAGAGTGCACTGGCACCACTGGGGATGCAGTTCAGTGAGTCCAGAGCGCGCACAGGCACCACTGGGGATGCACTTCAGTGAGTCGAGAGAGTGCACTGGCACCACTGGGGATGCAGTGCAGTGAGTCCACAGAGTGCACTGGCACCACTGGTGATGCACTGCTGTGAGTCCAGAGAGTGCTCTTGCACCACAGGGGATGCAGTGCAGTGACTCAAGAGAGTGCACTGGTAGCACTGGGGATGCAGTGCAGTGAGTCCAGAGAGTGCACTGGCACCACTGGAGATGCAGTGCAGTGAGTCCAGAGAGTGCAATGGCACCACTGCGGATGCACTGCAGTGAGTCCAGAGAGTGCACTGGCTGCACTGGGGATGCACTGCAGTGAGTCCAGAGAGTGCACTGGCACCACTGGGGATGCACTGCAGTGAGTCCAGAGAGTGCACTGGCACCAATGGGGATGCAGTGCAGTGAGTCCAGAGAGTGCACTGGCACCACTGGGGATGCAGTTCAGTGAGTCCAGAGCGCGCACAGGCACCACTGGGGATGCACTTCAGTGAGTCGAGAGAGTGCACTGGCACCACTGGGGATGCAGTGCAGTGAGTCCACAGAGTGCACTGGCACCACTGGTGATGCACTGCTGTGAGTCCAGAGAGTGCTCTTGCACCACAGGGGATGCAGTGCAGTGACTCAAGAGAGTGCACTGGTAGCACTGGGGATGCAGTGCAGTGAGTCCAGAGAGTGCACTGGCACCACTGGAGATGCAGTGCAGTGAGTCCAGAGAGTGCAATGGCACCACTGCGGATGCACTGCAGTGAGTCCAGAGAGTGCACTGGCTGCACTGGGGATGCACTGCAGTGAGTCCAGAGAGTGCACTGGCACCACTGGGGATGCACTGCAGTGAGTCCAGAGAGTGCACTGGCACCAATGGGGATGCAGTGCAGTGAGTCCAGAGAGTGCGCTGGAACCACTGGGGATGCAGTGCAGTGAGTCCAGAGAGTGCACTGGCACCACTGGGGATGCAGTGCAGTGAGTCCACAGAGTACACTGGCACCAGTGGGGATGCACTGCAGTGAGTCCAGTGAGTGCACTGGCACCACTGGGGATGCAGTGCAGTGAGTCCACAGAGTGCACTGGCACCACTGGGGAAGCAGTGCAGTGAGTCCAGAGAGTGCAGTGGCACCACTAGGGATGCAGTGCAGTGAGTCCAGAGAGTGCACTGGCAGCACTTGGGATGCAGTGCAGTGAGTCCAGAGAGTGCACTGGCACCACTGGGGATGCAGTTCAGTGAGTCCAGAGAGTGCACTGGCACCACTGGGGATGCAGTGCAGTGAGTCCAGAGAGTGCACTGGCACCACTGAGAATGCACTTCAGTGAGTCCAGAGAGTGCACTGGTACCACTGGGGATGCATTGCAGTGAGTCCAGAGATTGCACTGGCACCACTGGGGATGCAGTGCTGTGACTCCAGAGAGCGCACAGGCACCACTGGGGATGCAGTGCAGTGAGTCCAGAGAGTGCACTGGCACCACTGGGGATGCACTGCAGTGAGCCCAGAGAGTGCACTGGCACCAGTGGGGATGCACTGCAGTGAGTCCAGTGAGTGCACTGGCACCACTGGGGAAGCAGTGCAGTGAGTCCAGAGAGTGCAGAGGCACCACTGGTGATGCAGTTTAGTGAGTCCAGAGAGTGCACTGGCACCACTGGGGATGCAGTGCAGTGAGTCCAGTGAGTGTACTGGCTCCACTGGGGATGCACTGCAGTGAGTCCAGAGAGTGCACTGGCACCACTGAGAATGCACTTCAGTGAGTCCAGAGAGTGCACTGGCACCACTGGGGATGCACTTCAGTGAGTCCAGAGAGTGCACTGGCACCACTGGGGATGCAGTGCTGTGACTCCAGAGAGTGCACTGTCACCACCGGGGATGCAGTGCAGTGAGTCCACGGAGTGCACTGGCACCACTGGGGATGCAGTGCAGTGAGTCCAGAGAGTGCACTGGCAGCACTGGGGATGCACTGCAGTGAGTCCAGAGAGTGCAGAGGCACCACTGGTGATGCAGTTTAGTGAGTCCAGAGAGTGCAGAGGCACCACTGGTGATGCAGTTTAGTGAGTCCAGAGAGTGCACTGGCACCACTGGGGATGCAGTGCAGTGAGTCCAGAGAGTGCACTGGCACCACTGGTGATGCAGTGCAGTGAGTCCAGAGAGTGCACTGGCACTACCTGTGATGCAGTGCAGTGAGTCCAGAGAGTGCACTGGCACCAATGGGGCTGCAGTGCAGTGAGTCCAGAGAGTGCACTGGCACCACTGGGGATGCAGTGCAGTGAGTCCAGAGAGTGCACTGGCACCAGTGGGGATGCACTGCAGTGAGTCCAGAGAGTGCACTGGCACCACTGGGGATGCAGTGCAGTGAGTCCAGAGAGTACACTGGCACCAGTGGGGATGCAGTGCAGTGAGTCCAGAGAGTGCACTGGCACCACTGGGGATGCACTGCAGTGCGTCCAGAGAGTACACTGGCACCAGTGGGGATGCAGTGCAGTGAGTCCAGAGAGTGCACTGGCACCACTGGGGATGCACTGCAGTGAGTCCAGAGAGTGCACTGGCACCACTGGGGATGTGTCCAGTGAGTCCAGTGAGTGCACTGGCACCACTGGGGATGCAGTGCAGTGAGTCCAGAGAGTACACTGGCACCAGTGGGGATGCAGTGCAGTGAGTCCAGAGAGTGCACTGGCACCACTGGGGATGCAGTGCAGTCAGTCCAGTGAGTGCACTGGCACCACTGGGGGTGCAGTACAGTGAGTCCAGAGAGTGCACTGGCACCACTGGGGATGCACTGCAGTGAGTCCAGACAGTGCACTGGCACCACTGGGGATGCCCTGCAGTGAGTCCAGAGAGTGCACTGGCACCACTGGGGATGCAGTGCAGTGAGTCCAGAGAGTGCACTGGCACCACTGGGGATGCAGTGCAGTGAGTCCAGAGAGTGCACTGGCGCCACTGGGGATGCACTGCAGTGAGTCCAGAGAGTGCACTGGCACCACTGGGGATGCACTGCAGTGAGTCCAGAGAGTGCACTGGCACCACTGGGGATGCACTGCAGTGAGTCCAGAGAGTGCACTGGCACCACTGGGGATGCAGTACAGTGAGTCCACAGAGTGCACTGGCACCACTGGGCATGCAGTGCAGTGAGTCCAGAGAGTGCACTGGCACCACTGGGGATGCAGTGCAGTGAGTCCAGAGACTGCACTGGCACCACTGGGGATGCAGTGCTGTGACTCCTGAGAGCGCACTGGCACCACTGGGGATGCAGTGCAGTGAGTCCAGAGAGTGCACTGGCACCACTGGGGATGCACTGCAGTGAGCCCAGAGAGTGCACTGGCACCAGTGGGGATGCACTGCAGTGAGTCCAGTGAGTGCACTGGCACCACTGGGGAAGCAGTGCAGTTAGTCCAGAGAGTGCAGTGGCACCACTGGTGATGCAGTTTAGTGAGTCCAGAGAGTGCACTGGCACCACTGGGGATGCAGTGCAGTGAGTCCAGTGAGTGTACTGGCACCACTGGGGATGCACTGCAGTGAGTCCAGAGAGTGCACTGGCACCACTGAGAATGCACTTCAGTGAGTCCAGAGAGTGCGCTGGCACCACTGGGGATGCACTGCAGTGAGTCCAGAGAGTGCACGCGATCCACTGGGGATGCAGTGCAGTGAGTCCAGAGAGTGCACTGGCACCACTGGGGATGCACTGCAGTGAGTCCAGAGAGTGCACTGGCACCACTGGGGATGCACTGCAGTGAGTCCAGAGAGTGCTTTGGCACCAGTGGGGATGCAGTGCAGTTACTCCAGAGACTGCACTGGCACGACCGGGGATGCAGTGCAGTGAGGCCAGAGAGTGCACTGGCACCACTGGAGATGCAGTGCAGTGAGTCCAGAGAGTGCTCTGGCACCACTGGGGATGCAGTGCTGTGACTCCAGAGAGCGCACTGGCACCACTGGGGATGCAGTGCAGTGAGTCCAGAGAGTGCACTGGCACCACTGGGGATGCACTGCAGTGAGCCCAGAGAGTGCACTGGCACCAGTGGGGATGCACTGCAGTGAGTCCAGAGAGTGCACTGGCACCACTGGGGAAGCAGTGCAGTGAGTCCAGAGAGTGCAGTGGCACCACTGGGGATGCAGTTTAGTGAGTCCAGAGAGTGCACTGGCACCACTGGGGATGCAGTGCAGTGAGTCCAGTGAGTGTACTGGCACCACTGGGGATGCACTGCAGTGAGTCCAGAGAGTGCACTGGCACCACTGAGAATGCACTTCAATGAGTCCAGAGAGTGCAGTGGCACCACTGGGGATGCACTGCAGTGAGTCCAGAGAGTGCAGTGGCGATACAGTGCAGTGAGTCCAGAGAGTACACTGGCACCACTGGGGATGCAGCGCAGTGAGTCCAGAGAGTGCACTGGCCCCACTGGGGATGCACTGCAGTGAGTCCAGAGAGTGCACTGTCACTACTGGGGATGCACTGCAGTGAGTCCAGAGAGTGCACTGGCACCACTGATAATGCACTTCAGTGAGTCCAGAGAGTGCAATGGCACCACTGCGGATGCACTGCAGTGAGTCCAGAGAGTGTACTGGCACCACTGGGGATGCAGTGCAGTGAGTCCACAGAGTGCACTAGCACTACTGGGGATGCAGTGCAGTGAGTCCACAGAGTGCGCTGGAACCACTGGGGATGCACTGCAGTGAGTCCAGAGAGTGCACTGGCACCACTGGGGATGCAGTGCAGTGACTCCAGAGAGTGCACTGGCACCACTGGGGATGCACTGCAGTGAGTCCACAGAGTGCACTAGCACTACTGGGGATGCAGTGCAGTGAGTCCACAGAGTGCGCTGGAACCACTGGGGATGCAGTGCAGTGAGTCCAGAGAGTGCACTGGCACCACTGGGGATGCAGTGCAGTGACTCCAGAGAGTGCACTGGCACCACTGGGGATGCATTGCAGTGAGTCCAGAGAGTGCACTGGCACCACTGGGGATGCAGTGCAGTGAGTCCAGAGAGTGCAGTGGCACCACTGGAGATGCAGTGCTGTGAATCCAGAGAGTGCACTGGCAGCACTGGGGATGCAGTGCAGTGAGTCCAGAGAGTGCACTGGCACCACTGGGGATGCACTGCAGTGAGCCCAGAGAGTGCACTGGCACCACTGGGGATGCAGTGCAGTGAGTCCAGAGAGTGCACTGGCACCACTGAGAATGCAGTGCTGTGACTCCAGAGAGCGCACAGGCACCACTGGGGATGCAGTGCAGTGAGTCCAGAGAGTGCACTGGCACCACTGGGGATGCACTGCAGTGAGCCCAGAGAGTGCACTGGCACCACTGGGGATGCACTGCAGTGAGTCCAGTGAGTGCACTGGCACCACTGGGGAAGCAGTGCAGTGAGTCCAGAGAGTGTAGTGGCACCACTGGTGATGCAGTGCAGTGAGTCCAGAGAGTGCACTGGCACCATTGGGGATGCGGTGCTGGGAGTCCAGAGAGTGCTTTGGCACCAGTGGGGATGCAGTGCAGTTACTCCAGAGACTGCACTGGCACCACCGGGGATGCAGTGCAGTGAGTCCAGAGAGTGCACTGGCACCACTGGGGATGCACTGCAGTGAGTCCACAGAGTGCACTAGCACCACTGGGGATGCAGTGCAGTGAGTCCAGAGAGTGCGCTGGAACCACTGGGGATGCAGTGCAGTGAGTCCAGAGAGTGCACTGGCACCACTGATGATGCAGTGCAGTGAGTCCAGAGAGTGAACTGGCACCAGTGGGGATGCACTGCAGTGAGTCCAGTGAGTACACTGGCACCACTGGGGATGCAGTGCAGTGAGTCCAGAGAGTGCACTGGCACCACTGGGGAAGTAGTGCAGTGAGTCCAGAGAGTGCAGTGGCACCACTGGGGATGCAGTGCAGTGAGTCCAGAGAGTGCACTGGCAACACTGAGAATGCACTTCAGTGAGTCCAGAGAGTGCACTGGCACCACTGGGGATGCACTGCAGTGAGTCCAGAGATTGCACTGGCACCACTGGGGATGCAGTGCTGTGACTCCAGAGAGCGCACAGGCACCACTGGGGATGCAGTGCAGTGAGTCCAGAGAGTGCACTGGCACCACTGGGGATGCACTGCAGTGAGTCCAGTGAGTGCACTGGCACCACCGGGGAAGCAGTGCAGTGAGTCCAGAGAGTGCAGAGGCACCACTGGTGATGCAGTTTAGAGAGTCCAGAGAGTGCACTGGCACCACTGGGGATGCAGTGCAGTGAGTCCAGAGAGTGCACTGGCACTACTGGGGATGCAGTGCAGTGAGTCCAGAGAGTGCACTTGCACCACTGGGGATGCACTGCAGTGAGTCCAGAGAGTGCACTGTCACTACTGGGGATGAAGTGCAGTGAGTCCAGAGAGTGCACTGGCCCCACTGGGGATGCAGTGCAGTGAGTCCTGAGAGTGCACTGGCACCACTGGGGATGCACTGCAGTGAGTCCAGAGATTGCACTGGCACCACTGGGGATGCAGTACAGTGAGTCCACACAGTGCACTAGCACCACTGGGGATGCAGTGCAGTGAGTCCAGAGAGTGCACTGGCCCCACTGGGGATGCACTGCAGTGAGTCCAGAGATTGCACTGGCACCACTGGGGATGCAGTACAGTGAGTCCACACAGTGCACTAGCACCACTGGGGATGCAGTGCAGTGAGTCCAGAGAGCGCACTGGCACCACTGATAATGCACTTCAGTGAGTCCAGAGAGTGCACTGGCACCACTAGGGATGCACTGCAGTGAGTCCAGAGATTGCACTGGCACCACTGGGGATGCCGTTCGGTTAGTCCAGAGAGTGCACTAGCACCACTGGGGATGCAGTGCAGTGAGTCCAGAGAGTGCACTGGCACCACTGAGAATGCACTTCAGTGAGTCCAGAGAGTGCACTGGCACCACTGGGGATGCAGTGCAGTGAGTCCAGAGATTGCACTGGCACCACTGGGGATGCAGTGCTGTGACTCCAGAGAGCGCACTGGCACCACTGGGGATGCAGTGCAGTGAGTCCAGAGAGTGCACTGGCACCACTGGGGATGCACTGCAGTGACTCTAAAGAGTGCACTGGCACCACTGGGGAAGCAGTGCAGTGAGTCCAGAGAGTGCACTGGCTCCACTGGGGATGCACTGCAGTGAGTCCAGAGAGTGCACTGTCGCTACTGGGGATGCAGTGCAGTGAGTCCAGAGAGTGCACTGGCACCACTGAGAATGCACTTCAGTGAGTCCAGAGAGTGCACTGGCACCACTGGGGATGCACTGCAGTGAGTCCAGAGATTGCACTGGCACCACTGGGGATGCAGTACAGTGAGTCCACACAGTGCAGTAGCACCACTGGGGATGCAGTGCAGTGAGTCCAGAGAGTGCACTGGCTCCACTGGGGATGCAGTGCAGTGAGTCCAGAGAGTGCACTGGCACCACTGGTGATGCACTGCTGTGAGTCCAGAGAGTGCTCTTGCACCACAGGGGATGCAGCGCAGTGACTCAAGAGAGTGCACTGGCAGCACTGGGGATGCAGTGCAGTGAGTCCAGAGAGTGCAATGGCACCACTGCGGATGCACTGCAGTGAGTCCAGAGAGTGCACTGGCTCCACTGGGGATGCAGTGCAGTGAGTCCAGAGAGTGCACTGGCACCACTGGGGATGCACTGCAGTGAGTCCAGAGAGTGTACTGGCACCACTGGGGATGCACTGAAGTGAGTCCAGAGAGTGCAGTGGCACCACTGAGAATGCACTTCAGTGAGTCCAGAGAGTGCACTGGCACCACTGGGGATGCAGTGCAGTGAGTCCACAGAGTGCACTAGCACTACTGGGGATGCAGTGCAGTGAGTCCAGAGAGTGCGCTGGAACCACTGGGGATGCAGTGCACTGAGTCCAGAGAGTGCACTGGCACCACTGGGGATGCAGTGCAGTGACTCCAGAGAGTGCACTGGCACCACTGGGGATGCACTGCAGTGAGTCCAGTGAGTGCACTGGCACCACTGGGGATGCAGTGCAGTGAGTCCAGAGAGTGCACTGGCACCACTGGGGATACAGTGCAGTGAGTCCAGAGAGTGCAGTGGCACCACTGGGGATGCAGTGCAGTGAGTCCAGAGAGTGCACTGGCAGCACTGGGGATGCAGTGCAGTGAGTCCAGAGAGTGCACTGGCACCACTGGGGATGCAGTGCAGTGACTCAAGAGAGTGCACTGGCAGCACTGGGGATGCAGTGCAGTGAGTCCAGAGAGTGCACTGGCACCACTGGAGAAGCAGTGCAGTGAGTCCAGAGAGTGCAATGGCACCACTGCGGATGCACTGCAGTGAGTCCAGAGAGTGCACTGGCACCACTGGGGATGCAGTGCAGTGAGTCCAGAGAGTGCACTGGCACCACTGGGGATGCACTGCAGTGAGTCCAGAGAGTGTACTGGCACCACTGGGGATGCACTGAAGTGAGTCCAGAGAGTGCACTGGCACCACTGAGAATGCACTTCAGTGAGTCCAGAGAGTGCACTGGCACCACTGGGGATGCACTGCAGTGAGTCCACAAAGTGCACTGGCACCAGTGGGGATGCACTGCAGTGAGTCCAGTGAGTGCACTGGCACCACTGGGGATGCAGTGCAGTGAGTCCAGAGAGTGCAGTGGCACCACTGGGGAAGCAGTGCAGTGAGTCCAGAGAGTGCAGTAGCACCACTAGGGATGCAGTGCAGTGAGTCCAGAGAGTGCACTGGCAGCACTGGGGATGCAGTGCAGTGAGTCCAGAGAGTGCACTGGCACCACTGGGGATGCAGTTCAGTGAGTCCAGAGCGCGCACAGGCACCACTGGGGATGCACTTCAGTGAGTCGAGAGAGTGCACTGGCACCACTGGGGATGCAGTGCAGTGAGTCCACAGAGTGCACTGGCACCACTGGTGATGCACTGCTGTGAGTCCAGAGAGTGCTCTTGCACCACAGGGGATGCAGTGCAGTGACTCAAGAGAGTGCACTGGTAGCACTGGGGATGCAGTGCAGTGAGTCCAGAGAGTGCACTGGCACCACTGGAGATGCAGTGCAGTGAGTCCAGAGAGTGCAATGGCACCACTGCGGATGCACTGCAGTGAGTCCAGAGAGTGCACTGGCTGCACTGGGGATGCACTGCAGTGAGTCCAGAGAGTGCACTGGCACCACTGGGGATGCACTGCAGTGAGTCCAGAGAGTGCACTGGCACCAATGGGGATGCAGTGCAGTGAGTCCAGAGAGTGCGCTGGAACCACTGGGGATGCAGTGCAGTGAGTCCAGAGAGTGCACTGGCACCACTGGGGATGCAGTGCAGTGAGTCCACAGAGTACACTGGCACCAGTGGGGATGCACTGCAGTGAGTCCAGTGAGTGCACTGGCACCACTGGGGATGCAGTGAAGTGAGTCCACAGAGTGCACTGGCACCACTGGGGAAGCAGTGCAGTGAGTCCAGAGAGTGCAGTGGCACCACTAGGGATGCAGTGCAGTGAGTCCAGAGAGTGCACTGGCAGCACTTGGGATGCAGTGCAGTGAGTCCAGAGAGTGCACTGGCACCACTGGGGATGCAGTTCAGTGAGTCCAGAGAGTGCACTGGCACCACTGGGGATGCAGTGCAGTGAGTCCAGAGAGTGCACTGGCACCACTGAGAATGCACTTCAGTGAGTCCAGAGAGTGCACTGGTACCACTGGGGATGCATTGCAGTGAGTCCAGAGATTGCACTGGCACCACTGGGGATGCAGTGCTGTGACTCCAGAGAGCGCACAGGCACCACTGGGGATGCAGTGCAGTGAGTCCAGAGAGTGCACTGGCACCACTGGGGATGCACTGCAGTGAGCCCAGAGAGTGCACTGGCACCAGTGGGGATGCACTGCAGTGAGTCCAGTGAGTGCACTGGCACCACTGGGGAAGCAGTGCAGTGAGTCCAGAGAGTGCAGAGGCACCACTGGTGATGCAGTTTAGTGAGTCCAGAGAGTGCACTGGCACCACTGGGGATGCAGTGCAGTGAGTCCAGTGAGTGTACTGGCTCCACTGGGGATGCACTGCAGTGAGTCCAGAGAGTGCACTGGCACCACTGAGAATGCACTTCAGTGAGTCCAGAGAGTGCACTGGCACCACTGGGGATGCACTTCAGTGAGTCCAGAGAGTGCACTGGCACCACTGGGGATGCAGTGCTGTGACTCCAGAGAGTGCACTGTCACCACCGGGGATGCAGTGCAGTGAGTCCACGGAGTGCACTGGCACCACTGGGGATGCAGTGCAGTGAGTCCAGAGAGTGCACTGGCAGCACTGGGGATGCACTGCAGTGAGTCCAGAGAGTGCAGAGGCACCACTGGTGATGCAGTTTAGTGAGTCCAGAGAGTGCAGAGGCACCACTGGTGATGCAGTTTAGTGAGTCCAGAGAGTGCACTGGCACCACTGGGGATGCAGTGCAGTGAGTCCAGAGAGTGCACTGGCACCACTGGTGATGCAGTGCAGTGAGTCCAGAGAGTGCACTGGCACTACGTGTGATGCAGTGCAGTGAGTCCAGAGAGTGCACTGGCACCAATGGGGCTGCAGTGCAGTGAGTCCAGAGAGTGCACTGGCACCACTGGGGATGCAGTGCAGTGAGTCCAGAGAGTGCACTGGCACCAGTGGGGATGCACTGCAGTGAGTCCAGAGAGTGCACTGGCACCACTGGGGATGCAGTGCAGTGAGTCCAGAGAGTACACTGGCACCAGTGGGGATGCAGTGCAGTGAGTCCAGAGAGTGCACTGGCACCACTGGGGATGCACTGCAGTGCGTCCAGAGAGTACACTGGCACCAGTGGGGATGCAGTGCAGTGAGTCCAGAGAGTGCACTGGCACCACTGGGGATGCACTGCAGTGAGTCCAGAGAGTGCACTGGCACCACTGGGGATGTGTCCAGTGAGTCCAGTGAGTGCACTGGCACCACTGGGGATGCAGTGCAGTGAGTCCAGAGAGTACACTGGCACCAGTGCGGATGCAGTGCAGTGAGTCCAGAGAGTGCACTGGCACCACTGGGGATGCAGTGCAGTCAGTCCAGTGAGTGCACTGGCACCACTGGGGGTGCAGTACAGTGAGTCCAGAGAGTGCACTGGCACCACTGGGGATGCACTGCAGTGAGTCCAGACAGTGCACTGGCACCACTGGGGATGCCCTGCAGTGAGTCCAGAGAGTGCACTGGCACCACTGGGGATGCAGTGCAGTGAGTCCAGAGAGTGCACTGGCACCACTGGGGATGCAGTGCAGTGAGTCCAGAGAGTGCACTGGCGCCACTGGGGATGCACTGCAGTGAGTCCAGAGAGTGCACTGGCACCACTGGGGATGCACTGCAGTGAGTCCAGAGAGTGCACTGGCACCACTGGGGATGCACTGCAGTGAGTCCAGAGAGTGCACTGGCACCAGTGGGGATGCAGTACAGTGAGTCCACAGAGTGCACTGGCACCACTGGGCATGCAGTGCAGTGAGTCCAGAGAGTGCACTGGCACCACTGGGGATGCAGTGCAGTGAGTCCAGAGACTGCACTGGCACCACTGGGGATGCAGTGCTGTGACTCCTGAGAGCGCACTGGCACCACTGGGGATGCAGTGCAGTGAGTCCAGAGAGTGCACTGGCACCACTGGGGATGCACTGCAGTGAGCCCAGAGAGTGCACTGGCACCAGTGGGGATGCACTGCAGTGAGTCCAGTGAGTGCACTGGCACCACTGGGGAAGCAGTGCAGTTAGTCCAGAGAGTGCAGTGGCACCACTGGTGATGCAGTTTAGTGAGTCCAGAGAGTGCACTGGCACCACTGGGGATGCAGTGCAGTGAGTCCAGTGAGTGTACTGGCACCACTGGGGATGCACTGCAGTGAGTCCAGAGAGTGCACTGGCACCACTGAGAATGCACTTCAGTGAGTCCAGAGAGTGCACTGGCACCACTGGGGATGCACTGCAGTGAGTCCAGAGAGTGCACGCGATCCACTGGGGATGCAGTGCAGTGAGTCCAGAGAGTGCACTGGCACCACTGGGGATGCAGTGCAGTGAGTCCAGAGAGTGCACTGGCACCACTGGGGATGCGGTGCTGGGAGTCCAGAGAGTGCTTTGGCACCAGTGGGGATGCAGTGCAGTTACTCCAGAGACTGCACTGGCACGACCGGGGATGCAGTGCAGTGAGGCCAGAGAGTGCACTGGCACCACTGGAGATGCAGTGCAGTGAGTCCAGAGAGTGCTCTGGCACCACTGGGGATGCAGTGCTGTGACTCCAGAGAGCGCACTGGCACCACTGGGGATGCAGTGCAGTGAGTCCAGAGAGTGCACTGGCACCACTGGGGATGCACTGCAGTGAGCCCAGAGAGTGCACTGGCACCAGTGGGGATGCACTGCAGTGAGTCCAGAGAGTGCACTGGCACCACTGGGGAAGCAGTGCAGTGAGTCCAGAGAGTGCAGTGGCACCACTGGGGATGCAGTTTAGTGAGTCCAGAGAGTGCACTGGCACCACTGGGGATGCAGTGCAGTGAGTCCAGTGAGTGTACTGGCACCACTGGGGATGCACTGCAGTGAGTCCAGAGAGTGCACTGGCACCACTGAGAATGCACTTCAATGAGTCCAGAGAGTGCAGTGGCACCACTGGGGATGCACTGCAGTGAGTCCAGAGAGTGCAGTGGCGATACAGTGCAGTGAGTCCAGAGAGTACACTGGCACCACTGGGGATGCAGCGCAGTGAGTCCAGAGAGTGCACTGGCCCCACTGGGGATGCACTGCAGTGAGTCCAGAGAGTGCACTGTCACTACTGGGGATGCACTGCAGTGAGTCCAGAGAGTGCACTGGCACCACTGATAATGCACTTCAGTGAGTCCAGAGAGTGCAATGGCACCACTGCGGATGCACTGCAGTGAGTCCAGAGAGTGTACTGGCACCACTGGGGATGCAGTGCAGTGAGTCCACAGAGTGCACTAGCACTACTGGGGATGCAGTGCAGTGAGTCCACAGAGTGCGCTGGAACCACTGGGGATGCACTGCAGTGAGTCCAGAGAGTGCACTGGCACCACTGGGGATGCAGTGCAGTGACTCCAGAGAGTGCACTGGCACCACTGGGGATGCACTGCAGTGAGTCCACAGAGTGCACTAGCACTACTGGGGATGCAGTGCAGTGAGTCCACAGAGTGCGCTGGAACCACTGGGGATGCAGTGCAGTGAGTCCAGAGAGTGCACTGGCACCACTGGGGATGCAGTGCAGTGACTCCAGAGAGTGCACTGGCACCACTGGGGATGCATTGCAGTGAGTCCAGAGAGTGCACTGGCACCACTGGGGATGCAGTGCAGTGAGTCCAGAGAGTGCAGTGGCACCACTGGAGATGCAGTGCAGTGAATCCAGAGAGTGCACTGGCAGCACTGGGGATGCAGTGCAGTGAGTCCAGAGAGTGCACTGGCACCACTGGGGATGCACTGCAGTGAGCCCAGAGAGTGCACTGGCACCACTGGGGATGCAGTGCAGTGAGTCCAGAGAGTGCACTGGCACCACTGAGAATGCAGTGCTGTGACTCCAGAGAGCGCACAGGCACCACTGGGGATGCAGTGCAGTGAGTCCAGAGAGTGCACTGGCACCACTGGGGATGCACTGCAGTGAGCCCAGAGAGTGCACTGGCACCACTGGGGATGCACTGCAGTGAGTCCAGTGAGTGCACTGGCACCACTGGGGAAGCAGTGCAGTGAGTCCAGAGAGTGTAGTGGCACCACTGGTGATGCAGTGCAGTGAGTCCAGAGAGTGCACTGGCACCATTGGGGATGCGGTGCTGGGAGTCCAGAGAGTGCTTTGGCACCAGTGGGGATGCAGTGCAGTTACTCCAGAGACTGCACTGGCACCACCGGGGATGCAGTGCAGTGAGTCCAGAGAGTGCACTGGCACCACTGGGGATGCAGTGCAGTGAGTCCAGAGATTGCACTGGCACCACTGGGGATGCAGTGCTGTGACTCCAGAGAGCGCACTGGCACCACTGGGGATGCAGTGCAGTGAGTCCAGAGAGTGCACTGGCACCACTGGGGATGCACTGCAGTGAGCCCAGAGAGTGCACTGGCACCAGTGGGGATGCACTGCAGTGAGTCCAGTGAGTGCACTGGCACCACTGGGGAAGCAGTGCAGTGAGTCCAGAGAGTGCACTGGCACCACTGGGGATGCAGTTTAGTGAGTCCAGAGAGTGCACTGGCACCACTGGGGATGCAGTTTAGTGAGTCCAGTGAGTGTACTGGCACCACTGGGGATGCACTGAAGTGAGTCCAGAGAGTGCACTGGCACCACTGAGAATGCACTTCAATGAGTCCAGAGAGTGCACTGGCACCACTGGGGATGCACTGCAGTGAGTCCAGAGAGTGCAGTGGCACCACTCGGTATGCACTGCAGTGAGTCCAGAGAGTGCACTGGCTGCACTGGGGATGCACTGCAGTTACTCCAGAGACTGCACTGGCACCACTGGGGATGCACTGCAGTGAGTCCAGAGAGTGCACTGGCACCAGTGGGGATGCACTGCAGTGAGTCCAGAGAGTGCACTGGCACCACTGGGGATGCACTGCAGTGAGTCCAGAGAGTGCACTGTCACCACTGGGGATGCAGTACAGTGAGTCCACAGAGTGCACTGGCACCACTGGTGATGCAGTGAATTGAGTCCAGAGAGTGCACTGGCACCACTGGGGATGCAGTGCAGTGAATCCAGTGAGTGCACTGGCACCACTGGGGATGCAGAACAGTGAGTCCAGAGAGTGCACTGGCACTACTGGGGATGCAGTGCAGTGAGTGCAGAGAGTGCACTGGCACCACTGGGGATGCAGTGCAGTGAGTCCAGAGAGTGCACTGTCACTACTGGGGATGCAGTGCAGTGAGTCAAGAGAGTGCACTGGCCCCACTGGGGATGCAGTGCAGTGAGTCCTGAGAGTGCACTGGCACCACTGGGGATGCACTGCAGTGAGTCCAGAGATTGCACTGCCACCACTGGGGATGCAGTACAGCGAGTCCACACAGTGCACTAGCACCACTGGGGATGCAGTGCAGTGAGTCCAGAGAGTGCACTGGCACCACTGGGGATGCACTGCAGTGAGTCCAGAGAGTGCACTGGCACCACTGGTGATGCACTGCTGTGAGTCCAGAGAGTGCTCTTGCACCACAGGGGATGCAGTGCAGTGAGTCCAGAGAGTGCACTGGCACCACTGGGGATGCACTTCAGTGAGTCCAGAGAGTGCACTGGCACCACTGGAGATGCACTGCAGTGAGTCCACAGAGTGCACTAGCACCACTGGGGATGCAGTGCAGTGAGTCCAGAGAGTGCGCTGGAACCACTGGGGATGCAGTGCAGTGAGTCCAGAGAGTGCACTGGCACCACTGATGATGCAGTGCAGTGAGTCCAGAGAGTGAACTGGCACCAGTGGGGATGCACTGCAGTGAGTCCAGTGAGTGCACTGGCACCACTGGGGATGCAGTGCAGTGAGTCCAGAGAGTGCACTGGCACCACTGGGGAAGTAGTGCAGTGAGTCCAGAGAGTGCAGTGGCACCACTGGGGATGCAGTGCAGTGAGTCCAGAGAGTGCACTGGCACCACTGAGAATGCACTTCAGTGAGTCCAGAGAGTGCACTGGCACCACTGGGGATGCAGTGCAGTGAGTCCAGAGATTGCACTGGCACCACTGGGGATGCAGTGCTGTGACTCCAGAGAGCGCACAGGCACCACTGGGGATGCAGTGCAGTGAGTCCAGAGAGTGCACTGGCACC
This sequence comes from Anser brachyrhynchus, assembly GCF_964034855.1. Taxonomy (NCBI): domain Eukaryota; kingdom Metazoa; phylum Chordata; class Aves; order Anseriformes; family Anatidae; genus Anser; species Anser brachyrhynchus. The sequence goes on along the minus strand of NW_027663550.1, from coordinate 129,902 downwards.
ACTGGGGATGCACTGCAGTGAGCCCAGAGAGTGCACTGGCACCAGTGGGGATGCACTGCAGTGAGTCCAGTGAGTGCACTGGCACCACTGGGGAAGCAGTGCAGTGAGTCCAGAGAGTGCAGAGGCACCACTGGTGATGCAGTTTAGTGAGTCCAGAGAGTGCACTGGCACCACTGGGGATGCAGTGCAGTGAGTCCAGAGAGTGCACTGGCACTACTGGGGATGCAGTGCAGTGAGTCCAGAGAGTGCACTGGCACCACAGGGGATGCACTGCAGTGAGTCCAGAGAGTGCACTGTCACTACTGGGGATGCAGTGCAGTGAGTCCAGAGAGTGCACTGGCCCCACTGGGGATGCAGTGCAGTGAGTCCTGAGAGTGCACTGGCACCACTGGGGATGCACTGCAGTGAGTCCAGAGATTGCACTGGCACCACTGGGGATGCAGTACAGTGAGTCCACACAGTGCACTAGCACCACTGGGGATGCAGTGCAGTGAGTCCAGAGAGTGCACTGGCCCCACTGGGGATGCACTGCAGTGAGTCCAGAGATTGCACTGGCACCACTGGGGATGAAGTACAGTGAGTCCACACAGTGCACTAGCACCACTGGGGATGCAGTGCAGTGAGTCCAGAGAGCGCACTGGCACCACTGATAATGCACTTCAGTGAGTCCAGAGAGTGCACTGGCACCACTAGGGATGCACTGCAGTGAGTCCAGAGATTGCACTGGCACCACTGGGGATGCAGTTCAGTTAGTCCAGAGAGTGCACTAGCACCACTGGGGATGCAGTGCAGTGAGTCCAGAGAGTGCACTGGCACCACTGAGAATGCACTTCAGTGAGTCCAGAGAGTGCACTGGCACCACTGGGGATGCAGTGCAGTGAGTCCAGAGATTGCACTGGCACCACTGGGGATGCAGTGCTGTGACTCCAGAGAGCGCACTGGCACCACTGGGGATGCAGTGCAGTGAGTCCAGAGAGTGCACTGGCACCACTGGGGATGCACTGCAGTGACTCGAAAGAGTGCACTGGCACCACTGGGGATGCACTGCAGTCACTCCAGAGAGTGCACTGGCACCACTGGGGATGCGGTGCAGTGAGTCCAGAGAGTGCACTGGCACCACTGGGGCTGCAGTGCAGTGAGTCCAGAGAGTGCACTGGAACCACTGGGGATGCGGTGGCGGGAGTCCAGAGAGTGCTTTGGCACCACTGGGGATGCAGTACAGTGAGTCCAGAGAGTGCACTGGCACCACTGGTGATGCGGAGCAGTGAGTCCAGAGAGTGCACTGGCACCACTCAGGGTGCAGTGCGGTGATTCCAGAGAGTGCACTGGCACCACTGGGGATGCAGTACAGTGATTCTAGAGAGTGCACTGGCACCACTGGGGATGCACTGCAGTGAGTCCAGAGAGTGCACTGTCACCACTGGGGATGCACTGCAGTGAGTCCAGAGTGCACTAGCACCACTGGGGATGCACTGCAGTGAGTCCAGAGAGTGCACTGGCACCACCGGGAATGCACTGCAGTGAGTCCAGAGAGTGCACTGGCACCACTGGGGATGCAGTGACGCGAGTCCAGAGAGTGCACTGGCACCACTGGGGATGCAGTGACGCGAGTCCAGAGAGTGCACTGGCACCACTGGGGATGCACTGCAGTGAGTCCAGAGAGTGCACTGGCACAACTGGGGATGCAGTGCAGTGACTCTAGAGAGTGCACTGGCACGACTGCGGATGCGGTGCAGTGAGTCCAGAGAGTGCACTGGCACCACAGGTGATGCAGTGCAGTGAGTCCAGAGAGTGCACTGGCAGCATTGGGGTGCAGTGCAGTGAGTCCAGAGAGTGCACTGGCACCACTGGGGATGCAGTGCAGTGAGTCCAGAGAGTGCACTGGCACCACCGGGAATGCACTGCAGTGAGTCCAGAGAGTGCACTGGCACCACTGGGGATGCAGTGACGCGAGTCCAGAGAGTGCACTGGCACCACTGGGGATGCAGTGACGCGAGTCCAGAGAGTGCACTGGCACCACTGGGGATGCAGTGACGCGAGTCCAGAGAGTGCACCGGCACCACTGGGGATGCGCTGCAGTGAGTCCAGAGAGTGCACTGGCACAACTGGGGATGCAGTGCAGTGACTCTAGAGAGTGCACTGGCACGACTGCGGATGCGGTGCAGTGAGTCCAGAGAGTGCACTGGCACCACAGGTGATGCAGTGCAGTGAGTCCAGAGAGTGCACTGGCAGCATTGGGGTGCAGTGCAGTGAGTCCAGAGAGTGCACTGGCACCACTGGGGATGCAGTGCAGTGAGTCCAGAGAGTGCACTGGCACCACTGGGGATGCACTGCAGTGAGTCCTGAGAGTACACTGGCTCCATCGGGGATGCCCTGCAGTGAGTCCAGAGAGTGCACTGGCGATGCAGTGCAGTGAGTCCAGAGAGTACACTGGCACCACTGGGGATGCAGCGCAGTGAGTCCAGAGAGTGCACTGGCCCCACTGGGGATGCACTGCAGTGAGTCCAGAGAGTGCACTGTCACTACTGGGGATGCACTGCAGTGAGTCCAGAGAGTGCACTGGCACCACTGATAATGCACTTCAGTGAGTCCAGAGAGTGCACTGGCACCACTGGGGATGCACTGCAGTGAGTCCAGAGAGTGCACTGGCACCACTGGGGATGCAGTTCAGTGAGTCCAGAGAGTGCACTGGCACCACTGGGGATGCAGTTCAGTGAGTCCAGAGAGTGCACTGGCACCACTGAGAATGCACTTCAGTGAGTCCAGAGAGTGCACTGGCACCACTGGGGATGCAGTGCAGTGAGTCCAGAGATTGCACTGGCACCACTGGGGATGCAGTGCTGTGACTCCAGAGAGTGCACTGGCACCACTGGGGATGCACTGCAGTGAGTACAGAGAGTGCACTGGCACCACTGGGGATGCACTGCAGTGACTCGGAAGAGTGCACTGGCACCACTGGGGAAGCAGTGCAGTGAGTCCAGAGAGTGCACTGGCACCACTGGGGATGCACTGCAGTGAGTCCAGAGAGTGCACTGTCACTACTGGGGATGCAGTGCAGTGAGTCCAGAGAGTGCACTGGCACCACTGAGAATGCACTTCAGTGAGTCCAGAAAGTGCACTGGCACCACTGGGGATGAAGTACAGTGAGTCCACACAGTGCACTAGCACCACTGGGGATGCAGTGCAGTGAGTCCAGAGAGTGCTCTTGCACCATGGGGATGCAGCGCAGTGACTCAAGAGAGTGCACTGGCAGCACTGGGGATGCAGTGCAGTGAGTCCAGAGAGTGCACTGGCACCACTGGGGATGCAGTGCGATGAGTCCAGAGAGTGCAATGGCACCACTGCGGATGCACTGCAGTGAGTCCAGAGAGTGTACTGGCACCACTGGGGATGCAGTGCAGTGAGTCCAGAGAGTGCAGTGGCACCACTGAGAATGCACTTCAGTGAGTCCAGAGAGTGCACTGGCACCACTGGGGATGCAGTGCAGTGAGTCCACAGAGTGCACTAGCACTACTGGGGATGCAGTGCAGTGAGTCCACAGAGTGCGCTGGAACCACTGGGGATGCACTGCAGTGAGTCCAGAGAGTGCACTGGCACCACTGGGGATGCAGTGCAGTGACTCCAGAGAGTGCACTGGCACCACTGGGGATGCATTGCAGTGAGTCCAGAGAGTGCACTGGCACCACTGGGGATGCAGTGCAGTGAGTCCAGAGAGTGCAGTGGCACCACTGGAGATGCAGTGCAGTGAATCCAGAGAGTGCACTGGCAGCACTGGGGATGCAGTGCAGTGAGTCCAGAGAGTGCACTGGCACCACTGGGGATGCAGTGCAGTGAGTCCAGAGAGTGCACTGGCACCACTGAGAATGCAGTGCTGTGACTCCAGAGAGTGCACTGGCACCACTGGGGATGCAGTGCAGTGAGTCCAGAGAGTGCACTGGCACCACTGGGGATGCACTGCAGTGAGCCCAGAGAGTGCACTGGCACCACTGGGGATGCACTGCAGTGAGTCCAGTGAGTGCACTGGCACCACTGGGGAAGCAGTGCAGTGAGTCCAGAGAGTGTAGTGGCACCAATGGTGATGCAGTGCAGTGAGTCCAGAGAGTGCACTGGCACCACTGGGGATGCGGTGCTGGGAGTCCAGAGAGTGCTTTGGCACCAGTGGGGATGCAGTGCAGTTACTCCAGAGACTGCACTGGCACCACCGGGGATGCAGTGCAGTGAGTCCAGAGAGTGCACTGGCACCACTGGGGATGCAGTGCAGTGAGTCCAGTGAGTGTACTGGCACCACTGGGGATGCACTGAAGTGAGTCCAGAGAGTGCACTGGCACCACTGAGAATGCACTTCAATGAGTCCAGAGAGTGCACTGGCACCACTGGGGATGCACTGCAGTGAGTCCAGAGAGTGCAGTGGCACCACTGGGTATGCACTGCAGTGAGTCCAGAGAGTGCACTGGCTGCACTGGGGATGCACTGCAGTTACTCCAGAGACTGCACTGGCACCACTGGCGATGCACTGCAGTGAGTCCAGAGAGTACACTGGCACCAGTGGGGATGCACTGCAGTGAGTCCAGAGAGTGCACTGGCACCACTGGGGATGCACTGCAGTGAGTCCAGAGAGTGCACTGTCACCACTGGGGATGCAGTACAGTGAGTCCACAGAGTGCACTGGCACCACTGGGGATGCAGTGAATTGAGTCCAGAGAGTGCACTGGCACCACTGGGGATGCAGTGCAGTGAATCCAGAGAGTGCACTGGCACCACTGGGAATGCAGAACAGTGAGTCCAGAGAGTGCACTGCCACTACTGGGGATGTAGTGCAGTGAGTCCAGAGAGTGCACTGGCACCACTGGGGATGCACTGCAGTGAGTCCAGAGAGTGCACTGTCACTACTGGGGATGCAGTGCAGTGAGTCAAGAAAGTGCACTGGCCCCACTGGGGATGCAGTGCAGTGAGTCCTGAGAGTGCACTGGCACCACTGGGGATGCACTGCAGTGAGTCCAGAGAGTGCACTGGCACCACTGGGGATGCAGTACAGCGAGTCCACACAGTGCACTAGCACCACTGGGGATGCAGTGCAGTGAGTCCAGAGAGTGCACTGGCACCACTGGGGATGCACTGCAGTGAGTCCTGAGAGTGCACTGGCACCACTGGTGATGCACTGCTGTGAGTCCAGAGAGTGCTCTTGCACCACAGGGGATGCAGTGCAGTGAGTCCAGAGAGTGCACTGGCACCACTGGGGATGCACTGCAGTGAGTCCACAGAGTGCACTAGCACCACTGGGGATGCAGTGCAGTGAGTCCAGAGAGTGCGCTGGAACCACTGGGGATGCAGTGCAGTGAGTCCAGAGAGTGCACTGGCACCACTGATGATGCAGTGCAGTGAGTCCAGAGAGTGAACTGGCACCAGTGGGGATGCACTGCAGTGAGTCCAGTGAGTACACTGGCACCACTGGGGATGCAGTGCAGTGAGTCCAGAGAGTGCACTGGCACCACTGGGGAAGTAGTGCAGTGAGTCCAGAGAGTGCAGTGGCACCACTGGGGATGCAGTGCAGTGAGTCCAGAGAGTGCACTGGCACCACTGAGAATGCACTTCAGTGAGTCCAGAGAGTGCACTGGCACCACTGGGGATGCACTGCAGTGAGTCCAGAGATTGCACTGGCACCACTGGGGATGCAGTGCTGTGACTCCAGAGAGCGCACAGGCACCACTGGGGATGCAGTGCAGTGAGTCCAGAGAGTGCACTGGCACCACTGGGGATGCACTGCAGTGAGTCCAGTGAGTGCACTGGCACCACCGGGGAAGCAGTGCAGTGAGTCCAGAGAGTGCAGAGGCACCACTGGTGATGCAGTTTAGAGAGTCCAGAGAGTGCACTGGCACCACTGGGGATGCAGTGCAGTGAGTCCAGAGAGTGCACTGGCACTACTGGGGATGCAGTGCAGTGAGTCCAGAGAGTGCACTTGCACCACTGGGGATGCACTGCAGTGAGTCCAGAGAGTGCACTGTCACTACTGGGGATGAAGTGCAGTGAGTCCAGAGAGTGCACTGGCCCCACTGGGGATGCAGTGCAGTGAGTCCTGAGAGTGCACTGGCACCACTGGGGATGCACTGCAGTGAGTCCAGAGATTGCACTGGCACCACTGGGGATGCAGTACAGTGAGTCCACACAGTGCACTAGCACCACTGGGGATGCAGTGCAGTGAGTCCAGAGAGTGCACTGGCCCCACTGGGGATGCACTGCAGTGAGTCCAGAGATTGCACTGGCACCACTGGGGATGCAGTACAGTGAGTCCACACAGTGCACTAGCACCACTGGGGATGCAGTGCAGTGAGTCCAGAGAGCGCACTGGCACCACTGATAATGCACTTCAGTGAGTCCAGAGAGTGCACTGGAACCACTAGGGATGCACTGCAGTGAGTCCAGAGATTGCACTGGCACCACTGGGGATGCAGTTCAGTTAGTCCAGAGAGTGCACTAGCACCACTGGGGATGCAGTGCAGTGAGTCCAGAGAGTGCACTGGCACCACTGAGAATGCACTTCAGTGAGTCCAGAGAGTGCACTGGCACCACTGGGGATGCAGTGCAGTGAGTCCAGAGATTGCACTGGCACCACTGGGGATGCAGTGCTGTGACTCCAGAGAGCGCACTGGCACCACTGGGGATGCAGTGCAGTGAGTCCAGAGAGTGCACTGGCACCACTGGGGATGCACTGCAGTGACTCGAAAGAGTGCACTGGCACCACTGGGGAAGCAGTGCAGTGAGTCCAGAGAGTGCACTGGCTCCACTGGGGATGCACTGCAGTGAGTCCAGAGAGTGCACTGTCGCTACTGGGGATGCAGTGCAGTGAGTCCAGAGAGTGCACTGGCACCACTGAGAATGCACTTCAGTGAGTCCAGAGAGTGCACTGGCACCACTGGGGATGCACTGCAGTGAGTCCAGAGATTGCACTGGCACCACTGGGGATGCAGTACAGTGAGTCCACACAGTGCAGTAGCACCACTGGGGATGCAGTGCAGTGAGTCCAGAGAGTGCACTGGCTCCACTGGGGATGCAGTGCAGTGAGTCCAGAGAGTGCACTGGCACCACTGGTGATGCACTGCTGTGAGTCCAGAGAGTGCTCTTGCACCACAGGGGATGCAGCGCAGTGACTCAAGAGAGTGCACTGGCAGCACTGGGGATGCAGTGCAGTGAGTCCAGAGAGTGCAATGGCACCACTGCGGATGCACTGCAGTGAGTCCAGAGAGTGCACTGGCTCCACTGGGGATGCAGTGCAGTGAGTCCAGAGAGTGCACTGGCACCACTGGGGATGCACTGCAGTGAGTCCAGAGAGTGTACTGGCACCACTGGGGATGCACTGAAGTGAGTCCAGAGAGTGCAGTGGCACCACTGAGAATGCACTTCAGTGAGTCCAGAGAGTGCACTGGCACCACTGGGGATGCAGTGCAGTGAGTCCACAGAGTGCACTAGCACTACTGGGGATGCAGTGCAGTGAGTCCAGAGAGTGCGCTGGAACCACTGGGGATGCAGTGCAGTGAGTCCAGAGAGTGCACTGGCACCACTGGGGATGCAGTGCAGTGACTCCAGAGAGTGCACTGGCACCACTGGGGATGCACTGCAGTGAGTCCAGTGAGTGCACTGGCACCACTGGGGATGCAGTGCAGTGAGTCCAGAGAGTGCACTGGCACCACTGGGGATACAGTGCAGTGAGTCCAGAGAGTGCAGTGGCACCACTGGGGATGCAGTGCAGTGAGTCCAGAGAGTGCACTGGCAGCACTGGGGATGCAGTGCAGTGAGTCCAGAGAGTGCACTGGCACCACTGGGGATGCAGTTCAGTGAGTCCAGAGAGTGCACTGGCACCACTGGGGATGCAGTGCTGTGAGTCCAGAGAGTGCACTGGCACCACTGAGAATGCAGTGCTGTGACTCCAGAGAGCGCACAGGCACCACTGGGGATGCAGTGCAGTGAGTCCAGAGAGTGCACTGGCACCACTGGTGATGTACATCTGTGAGTCCAGAGAGTGCTCTTGCAACACAGTTGATGCAGTGCAGTGACTCAAGAGAGTGCACTGGCAGCACTGGGGATGCAGTGCAGTGAGTCCAGAGAGTGCACTGGCACCACTGGAGAAGCAGTGCAGTGAGTCCAGAGAGTGCAATGGCACCACTGCGGATGCACTGCAGTGAGTCCAGAGAGTGCACTGGCACCACTGGGGATGCAGTGCAGTGAGTCCAGAGAGTGCACTGGCACCACTGGGGATGCACTGCAGTGAGTCCAGAGAGTGTACTGGCACCACTGGGGATGCACTGAAGTGAGTCCAGAGAGTGCACTGGCACCACTGAGAATGCACTTCAGTGAGTCCAGAGAGTGCACTGGCACCACTGGGGATGCACTGCAGTGAGTCCACAGAGTGCACTGGCACCAGTGGGGATGCACTGCAGTGAGTCCAGTGAGTGCACTGGCACCACTGGGGATGCAGTGCAGTGAGTCCAGAGAGTGCAGTGGCACCACTGGGGAAGCAGTGCAGTGAGTCCAGAGAGTGCAGTAGCACCACTAGGGATGCAGTGCAGTGAGTCCAGAGAGTGCACTGGCAGCACTGGGGATGCAGTGCAGTGAGTCCAGAGAGTGCACTGGCACCACTGGGGATGCAGTTCAGTGAGTCCAGAGCGCGCACAGGCACCACTGGGGATGCACTTCAGTGAGTCCAGAGAGTGCACTGGCACCACTGGGGATGCAGTGCAGTGAGTCCACAGAGTGCACTGGCACCACTGGTGATGCATTGCAGTGAGTCCAGAGAGTGCACTGGCACCACTGGGGATGCAGTGCAGTGAGTCCAGAGAGTGCAGTGGCACCACTGGAGATGCAGTGCAGTGAATCCAGAGAGTGCACTGGCAGCACTGGGGATGCAGTGCAGTGAGTCCAGAGAGTGCACTGGCACCACTGGGGATGCACTGCAGTGAGCCCAGAGAGTGCACTGGCACCACTGGGGATGCAGTGCAGTGAGTCCAGAGAGTGCACTGGCACCACTGAGAATGCAGTGCTGTGACTCCAGAGAGCGCACAGGCACCACTGGGGATGCAGTGCAGTGAGTCCAGAGAGTGCACTGGCACCACTGGGGATGCACTGCAGTGAGTCCAGAGAGTGCACTGGCACCACTGGGGATGCACTGCAGTGAGTCCAGTGAGTGCACTGGCACCACTGGGGAAGCAGTGCAGTGAGTCCAGAGAGTGTAGTGGCACCACTGGTGATGCAGTGCAGTGAGTCCAGAGAGTGCACTGGCACCATTGGGGATGCGGTGCTGGGAGTCCAGAGAGTGCTTTGGCACCAGTGGGGATGCAGTGCAGTTACTCCAGAGACTGCACTGGCACCACCGGGGATGCAGTGCAGTGAGTCCAGAGAGTGCACTGGCACCACTGGGGATGCAGTGCAGTGAGTCCAGAGATTGCACTGGCACCACTGGGGATGCAGTGCTGTGACTCCAGAGAGCGCACTGGCACCACTGGGGATGCAGTGCAGTGAGTCCAGAGAGTGCACTGGCACCACTGGGGATGCACTGCAGTGAGCCCAGAGAGTGCACTGGCACCAGTGGGGATGCACTGCAGTGAGTCCAGTGAGTGCACTGGCACCACTGGGGAAGCAGTGCAGTGAGTCCAGAGAGTGCACTGGCACCACTGGGGATGCAGTTTAGTGAGTCCAGAGAGTGCACTGGCACCACTGGGGATGCAGTTTAGTGAGTCCAGTGAGTGTACTGGCACCACTGGGGATGCACTGAAGTGAGTCCAGAGAGTGCACTGGCACCACTGAGAATGCACTTCAATGAGTCCAGAGAGTGCACTGGCACCACTGGGGATGCACTGCAGTGAGTCCAGAGAGTGCAGTGGCACCACTCGGTATGCACTGCAGTGAGTCCAGAGAGTGCACTGGCTGCACTGGGGATGCACTGCAGTTACTCCAGAGACTGCACTGGCACCACTGGGGATGCACTGCAGTGAGTCCAGAGAGTGCACTGGCACCAGTGGGGATGCACTGCAGTGAGTCCAGAGAGTGCACTGGCACCACTGGGGATGCACTGCAGTGAGTCCAGAGAGTGCACTGTCACCACTGGGGATGCAGTACAGTGAGTCCACAGAGTGCACTGGCACCACTGGTGATGCAGTGAATTGAGTCCAGAGAGTGCACTGGCACCACTGGGGATGCAGTGCAGTGAATCCAGTGAGTGCACTGGCACCACTGGGGATGCAGAACAGTGAGTCCAGAGAGTGCACTGGCACTACTGGGGATGCAGTGCAGTGAGTCCAGAGAGTGCACTGGCACCACTGGGGATGCAGTGCAGTGAGTCCAGAGAGTGCACTGTCACTACTGGGGATGCAGTGCAGTGAGTCAAGAGAGTGCACTGGCCCCACTGGGGATGCAGTGCAGTGAGTCCTGAGAGTGCACTGGCACCACTGGGGATGCACTGCAGTGAGTCCAGAGATTGCACTGCCACCACTGGGGATGCAGTACAGCGAGTCCACACAGTGCACTAGCACCACTGGGGATGCAGTGCAGTGAGTCCAGAGAGTGCACTGGCACCACTGGGGATGCACTGCAGTGAGTCCAGAGAGTGCACTGGCACCACTGGTGATGCACTGCTGTGAGTCCAGAGAGTGCTCTTGCACCACAGGGGATGCAGTGCAGTGAGTCCAGAGAGTGCACTGGCACCACTGGGGATGCACTTCAGTGAGTCCAGAGAGTGCACTGGCACCACTGGAGATGCACTGCAGTGAGTCCACAGAGTGCACTAGCACCACTGGGGATGCAGTGCAGTGAGTCCAGAGAGTGCGCTGGAACCACTGGGGATGCAGTGCAGTGAGTCCAGAGAGTGCACTGGCACCACTGATGATGCAGTGCAGTGAGTCCAGAGAGTGAACTGGCACCAGTGGGGATGCACTGCAGTGAGTCCAGTGAGTGCACTGGCACCACTGGGGATGCAGTGCAGTGAGTCCAGAGAGTGCACTGGCACCACTGGGGAAGTAGTGCAGTGAGTCCAGAGAGTGCAGTGGCACCACTGGGGATGCAGTGCAGTGAGTCCAGAGAGTGCACTGGCACCACTGAGAATGCACTTCAGTGAGTCCAGAGAGTGCACTGGCACCACTGGGGATGCAGTGCAGTGAGTCCAGAGATTGCACTGGCACCACTGGGGATGCAGTGCTGTGACTCCAGAGAGCGCACAGGCACCACTGGGGATGCAGTGCAGTGAGTCCAGAGAGTGCACTGGCACCACTGGGGATGCACTGCAGTGAGCCCAGAGAGTGCACTGGCACCAGTGGGGATGCACTGCAGTGAGTCCAGTGAGTGCACTGGCACCACTGGGGAAGCAGTGCAGTGAGTCCAGAGAGTGCAGAGGCACCACTGGTGATGCAGTTTAGTGAGTCCAGAGAGTGCACTGGCACCACTGGGGATGCAGTGCAGTGAGTCCAGAGAGTGCACTGGCACTACTGGGGATGCAGTGCAGTGAGTCCAGAGAGTGCACTGGCACCACAGGGGATGCACTGCAGTGAGTCCAGAGAGTGCACTGTCACTACTGGGGATGCAGTGCAGTGAGTCCAGAGAGTGCACTGGCCCCACTGGGGATGCAGTGCAGTGAGTCCTGAGAGTGCACTGGCACCACTGGGGATGCACTGCAGTGAGTCCAGAGATTGCACTGGCACCACTGGGGATGCAGTACAGTGAGTCCACACAGTGCACTAGCACCACTGGGGATGCAGTGCAGTGAGTCCAGAGAGTGCACTGGCCCCACTGGGGATGCACTGCAGTGAGTCCAGAGATTGCACTGGCACCACTGGGGATGAAGTACAGTGAGTCCACACAGTGCACTAGCACCACTGGGGATGCAGTGCAGTGAGTCCAGAGAGCGCACTGGCACCACTGATAATGCACTTCAGTGAGTCCAGAGAGTGCACTGGCACCACTAGGGATGCACTGCAGTGAGTCCAGAGATTGCACTGGCACCACTGGGGATGCAGTTCAGTTAGTCCAGAGAGTGCACTAGCACCACTGGGGATGCAGTGCAGTGAGTCCAGAGAGTGCACTGGCACCACTGAGAATGCACTTCAGTGAGTCCAGAGAGTGCACTGGCACCACTGGGGATGCAGTGCAGTGAGTCCAGAGATTGCACTGGCACCACTGGGGATGCAGTGCTGTGACTCCAGAGAGCGCACTGGCACCACTGGGGATGCAGTGCAGTGAGTCCAGAGAGTGCACTGGCACCACTGGGGATGCACTGCAGTGACTCGAAAGAGTGCACTGGCACCACTGGGGAAGCAGTGCAGTGAGTCCAGAGAGTGCACTGGCTCCACTGGGGATGCACTGCAGTGAGTCCAGAGAGTGCACTGTCACTACTGGGGATGCAGTGCAGTGAGTCCAGAGAGTGCACTGGCACCACTGAGAATGCACTTCAGTGAGTCCAGAGAGTGCACTGGCACCACTGGGGATGCACTGCAGTGAGTCCAGAGATTGCACTGGCACCACTGGGGATGCAGTACAGTGAGTCCACACAGTGCAGTAGCACCACTGGGGATGCAGTGCAGTGAGTCCAGAGAGTGCACTGGCTCCACTGGGGATGCAGTGCAGTGAGTCCAGAGAGTGCAATGGCACCACTGCGGATGCACTGCAGTGAGTCCAGAGAGTGCACTGGCTCCACTGGGGATGCAGTGCAGTGAGTCCAGAGAGTGCACTGGCACCACTGGGGATGCACTGCAGTGAGTCCAGAGAGTGCACTGGCACCACTGGGGATGCACTGAAGTGAGTCCAGAGAGTGCAGTGGCACCGCTGAGAATGCACTTCAGTGAGTCCAGAGAGTGCACTGGCACCACTGGGGATGCAGTGCAGTGAGTCCACAGAGTGCACTAGCACTACCGGGGATGCAGTGCAGTGAGTCCAGAGAGTGCGCTGGAACCACTGGGGATGCAGTGCAGTGAGTCCAGAGAGTGCACTGGCACCACTGGGGATGCAGTGCAGTGACTCCAGAGAGTGCACTGGCACCACTGGGGATGCACTGCAGTGAGTCCAGTGAGTGCACTGGCACCACTGGGGATGCAGTGCAGTGAGTCCAGAGAGTGCACTGGCACCACTGGGGATACAGTGCAGTGAGTCCAGAGAGTGCAGTGGCACCACTGGGGATGCAGTGCAGTGAGTCCAGAGAGTGCACTGGCAGCACTGGGGATGCAGTGCAGTGAGTCCAGAGAGTGCACTGGCACCACTGGGGATGCAGTTCAGTGAGTCCAGAGAGTGCACTGGCACCACTGGGGATGCAGTGCAGTGAGTCCAGAGAGTGCACTGGCACCACTGAGAATGCAGTGCTGTGACTCCAGAGAGCGCACAGGCACCACTGGGGATGCAGTGCAGTGAGTCCAGAGAGTGCACTGGCACCACTGGTGATGCACAGCTGTGAGTCCAGAGAGTGCTCTTGCAACACAGTTGATGCAGTGCAGTGACTCAAGAGAGTGCACTGGCAGCACTGGGGATGCAGTGCAGTGAGTCCAGAGAGTGCACTGGCACCACTGGAGAAGCAGTGCAGTGAGTCCAGAGAGTGCAATGGCACCACTGCGGGTGCACTGCAGTGAGTCCAGAGAGTGCACTGGCTGCACTGGGGATGCACTGCAGTGAGTCCAGAGAGTGCACTGGCACCACTGGGGATGCACTGCAGTGAGTCCAGAGAGTGTACTGGCACCACTGGGGATGCACTGAAGTGAGTCCAGAGAGTGCACTGGCACCACTGAGAATGCACTTCAGTGAGTCCAGAGAGTGCACTGGCACCACTGGGGATGCACTGCAGTGAGTCCACAGAGTGCACTGGCACCAGTGGGGATGCACTGCAGTGAGTCCAGTGAGTGCACTGGCACCACTGGGGATGCAGTGCAGTGAGTCCAGAGAGTGCACTGGCACCACTGGGGAAGCAGTGCAGTGAGTCCAGAGAGTGCAGTAGCACCACTAGGGATGCAGTGCAGTGAGTCCAGAGAGTGCACTGGCAGCACTGGGGATGCAGTGCAGTGAGTCCAGAGAGTGCACTGGCACCACTGGGGATGCAGTTCAGTGAGTCCAGAGAGTGCACTGGCACCACTGGGGATGCAGTGCAGTGAGTCCAGAGAGTGCACTGGCACCACTGAGAATGCACTTCAGTGAGTCCAGAGAGTGCACTGGCACCACTGGGGATGCAGTTCAGTGAGTCCAGAGATTGCACTGGCACCACTGGGGATGCAGTGCTGTGACTCCAGAGCGCGCACAGGCACCACTGGGGATGCACTTCAGTGAGTCCAGAGAGTGCACTGGCACCACTGGGGATGCAGTGCAGTGAGTCCACAGAGTGCACTGGCACCACTGGTGATGCACTGCTGTGAGTCCAGAGAGTGCTCTTGCACCACAGGGGATGCAGTGCAGTGACTCAAGAGAGTGCACTGGCAGCACTGGGGATGCAGTGCAGTGAGTCCAGAGAGTGCACTGGCACCACTGGAGATGCAGTGCAGTGAGTCCAGAGAGTGCAATGGCACCACTGCGGATGCACTGCAGTGAGTCCAGAGAGTGCACTGGCTGCACTGGGGATGCACTGCAGTGAGTCCAGAGAGTGCAGTGGCACCACTGGGGATGCACTGCAGTGAGTCCAGAGAGTGTACTGGCACCACGGGGGATGCAATGCAGTGAGTCCAGAGAGTGCGCTGGAACCACTGGGGATGCAGTGCAGTGAGTCCAGAGAGTGCACTGGCACCACTGGGGATGCAGTGCAGTGAGTCCACAGAGTGCACTGGCACCAGTGGGGATGCACTGCAGTGAGTCCAGTGAGTGCACTGGCACCACTGGGGATGCAGTGCAGTGAGTCCAGAGAGTGCACTGGCACCACTGGGGAAGCAGTGCAGTGAGTCCAGAGAGTGCAGTGGCACCACTAGGGATGCAGTGCAGTGAGTCCAGAGAGTGCACTGGCAGCACTGGGGATGCAGTGCAGTGAGTCCAGAGAGTGCACTGGCACCACAGGGGATGCAGTGCAGTGAGTCCAGAGAGTGCACTGGCACCACTGGGGATGCAGTGCAGTGAGTCCAGAGAGTGCACTGGCACCACTGAGAATGCACTTCAGTGAGTCCAGAGAGTGCACTGGTACCACTGGGGATGCATTGCAGTGAGTCCAGAGATTGCACTGGCACCACTGGGGATGCAGTGCTGTGACTCCAGAGAGCGCACAGGCACCACTGGGGATGCAGTGCAGTGAGTCCAGAGAGTGCACTGGCACCACTGGGGATGCACTGCAGTGAGCCCAGAGAGTGCACTGGCACCAGTGGGGATGCACTGCAGTGAGTCCAGTGAGTGCACTGGCACCACTGGGGAAGCAGTGCAGTGAGTCCAGAGAGTGCAGAGGCACCACTGGTGATGCAGTTTAGTGAGTCCAGAGAGTGCACTGGCACCACTGGGGATGCAGTGCAGTGAGTCCAGTGAGTGTACTGGCTCCACTGGGGATGCACTGCAGTGAGTCCAGAGAGTGCACTGGCACCACTGAGAATGCACTTCAGTGAGTCCAGAGAGTGCACTGGCAGCACTGGGGATGCACTTCAGTGAGTCCAGAGAGTGCACTGGCACCACTGGGGATGCAGTGCTGTGACTCCAGAGAGTGCACTGTCACCACCGGGGATGCAGTGCAGTGAGTCCAGAGAGTGCACTGGCACCACTGGGGATGCAGTGCAGTGAGTCCAGAGAGTGCACTGGCACCACTGGGGATGCACTGCAGTGAGTCCAGAGAGTGCAGAGGCACCACTGGTGATGCAGTTTAGTGAGTCCAGAGAGTGCAGAGGCACCACTGGTGATGCAGTTTAGTGAGTCCAGAGAGTGCACTGGCACCACTGGGGATGCAGTGCAGTGAGTCCAGAGAGTGCACTGGCACCACTGGTGATGCAGTGCAGTGAGTCCAGAGAGTGCACTGGCACTACCTGTGATGCAGTGCAGTGAGTCCAGAGAGTGCACTGGCACCAATGGGGCTGCAGTGCAGTGAGTCCAGAGAGTGCACTGGCACCACTGGGGATGCAGTGCAGTGAGTCCAGAGAGTGCACTGGCACCAGTGGGGATGCACTGCAGTGAGTCCAGAGAGTGCACTGGCACCACTGGGGATGCAGTGCAGTGAGTCCAGAGAGTACACTGGCACCAGTGGGGATGCAGTGCAGTGAGTCCAGAGAGTGCACTGGCACCACTGGGGATGCACTGCAGTGCGTCCAGAGAGTACACTGGCACCAGTGGGGATGCAGTGCAGTGAGTCCAGAGAGTGCACTGGCACCACTGGGGATGCAGTGCAGTGAGTCCAGAGAGTGCACTGGCACCACTGGGGATGTGTCCAGTGAGTCCAGTGAGTGCACTGGCACCACTGGGGATGCAGTGCAGTGAGTCCAGAGAGTACACTGGCACCAGTGGGGATGCAGTGCAGTGAGTCCAGAGAGTGCACTGGCACCACTGGGGATGCAGTGCAGTCAGTCCAGTGAGTGCACTGGCACCACTGGGGGTGCAGTACAGTGAGTCCAGAGAGTGCACTGGCACCACTGGGGATGCACTGCAGTGAGTCCAGACAGTGCACTGGCACCACTGGGGATGCCCTGCAGTGAGTCCAGAGAGTGCACTGGCACCACTGGGGATGCACTGCAGTGAGTCCAGAGAGTGCACTGGCACCACTGGGGATGCAGTACAGTGAGTCCACAGAGTGCACTGGCACCAGTGGGTATGCAGTACAGTGAGTC
Source organism: Anser brachyrhynchus (assembly GCF_964034855.1). Lineage (NCBI taxonomy): Eukaryota > Metazoa > Chordata > Aves > Anseriformes > Anatidae > Anser > Anser brachyrhynchus. The sequence goes on along the minus strand of NW_027663550.1, from coordinate 113,166 downwards.
CAGAGAGTGCACTGGCACCACTGGGCATGCAGTGCAGTGAGTCCAGAGAGTGCACTGGCACCACTGGGGATGCAGTGCAGTGAGTCCAGAGAGTGCTTTGGCACCAGTGGGGATGCAGTGCAGTTACTCCAGAGACTGCACTGGCACCACCGGGGATGCAGTGCAGTGAGTCCAGAGACTGCACTGGCACCACTGGGGATGCAGTGCTGTGACTCCTGAGAGCGCACTGGCACCACTGGGGATGCAGTGCAGTGAGTCCAGAGAGTGCACTGGCACCACTGGGGATGCACTGCAGTGAGCCCAGAGAGTGCACTGGCACCAGTGGGGATGCACTGCAGTGAGTCCAGTGAGTGCACTGGCACCACTGGGGAAGCAGTGCAGTTAGTCCAGAGAGTGCAGTGGCACCACTGGTGATGCAGTTTAGTGAGTCCAGAGAGTGCACTGGCACCACTGGGGATGCAGTGCAGTGAGTCCAGTGAGTGTACTGGCACCACTGGGGATGCACTGCAGTGAGTCCAGAGAGTGCACTGGCACCACTGAGAATGCACTTCAGTGAGTCCAGAGAGTGCACTGGCACCACTGGGGATGCACTGCAGTGAGTCCAGAGAGTGCACGCGATCCACTGGGGATGCAGTGCAGTGAGTCCAGAGAGTGCACTGGCACCACTGGGGATGCAGTGCAGTGAGTCCCGAGAGTGCACTGGCACCACTGGGGATGCGGTGCTGGGAGTCCAGAGAGTGCTTTGGCACCAGTGGGGATGCAGTGCAGTTACTCCAGAGACTGCACTGGCACCACCGGGGATGCAGTGCAGTGAGGCCAGAGAGTGCACTGGCACCACTGGAGATGCAGTGCAGTGAGTCCAGAGAGTGCTCTGGCACCACTGGGGATGCAGTGCTGTGACTCCAGAGAGCGCACTGGCACCACTGGGGATGCAGTGCAGTGAGTCCAGAGAGTGCACTGGCACCACTGGGGATGCACTGCAGTGAGCCCAGAGAGTGCACTGGCACCAGTGGGGATGCACTGCAGTGAGTCCAGAGAGTGCACTGGCACCACTGGGGAAGCAGTGCAGTGAGTCCAGAGAGTGCAGTGGCACCACTGGGGATGCAGTTTAGTGAGTCCAGAGAGTGCACTGGCACCACTGGGGATGCAGTGCAGTGAGTCCAGTGAGTGTACTGGCACCACTGGGGATGCACTGCAGTGAGTCCAGAGAGTGCACTGGCACCACTGAGAATGCACTTCAATGAGTCCAGAGAGTGCACTGGCACCACTGGGGATGCACTGCAGTGAGTCCAGAGAGTGCAGTGGCACCACTGGGGATGCACTGCAGTTAGTCCAGAGAGTGCTTTGGCACCAGTGGGGATGCATTGCAGTTACTCCAGAGACTGCACTGGCACCACTGGGGATGCACTGCAGTGAGTCCAGAGAGTGCACTGGCACCAGTGGGGATGCACTGCAGTGAGTCCAGAGAGTGCACTGGCACCACTGGGGATGCACTGCAGTGAGTCCAGAGAGTGCACTGTCACCACTGGGGATGCAGTACAGTGAGTCCACAGAGTGCACTGGCACCACTGGAGATGCAGTGCAGTGAGTGCAGAGAGTGCACTGGCACCACTGGGGATGCAGTGCAGTGAATCCAGTGAGTGCACTGGCACCACTGGGGATGCAGTGCAGTGAGTCCAGAGAGTGCACTGGCACTACTGGGGATGCAGTGCAGTGAGTCCAGAGAGTGCACTGGCACCACTGGGGATGCAGTGCAGTGAGTCCAGAGAGTGCACTGGCACCACTGGGGATGCAGTGCAGTGAGTCCAGAGAGTGCACTGGCACCACTGAGAATGCACTTCAGTGAGTCCAGAGAGTGCACTGGTACCACTGGGGATGCATTGCAGTGAGTCCAGAGATTGCACTGGCACCACTGGGGATGCAGTGCTGTGACTCCAGAGAGCGCACAGGCACCACTGGGGATGCAGTGCAGTGAGTCCAGAGAGTGCACTGGCACCACTGGGGATGCAGTGCAGTGAGCCCAGAGAGTGCACTGGCACCAGTGGGGATGCACTGCAGTGAGTCCAGTGAGTGCACTGGCACCACTGGGGAAGCAGTGCAGTGAGTCCAGAGAGTGCAGAGGCACCACTGGTGATGCAGTTTAGTGAGTCCAGAGAGTGCACTGGCACCACTGGGGATGCAGTGCAGTGAGTCCAGTGAGTGTACTGGCTCCACTGGGGATGCACTGCAGTGAGTCCAGAGAGTGCACTGGCACCACTGAGAATGCACTTCAGTGAGTCCAGAGAGTGCACTGGCAGCACTGGGGATGCACTTCAGTGAGTCCAGAGAGTGCACTGGCACCACTGGGGATGCAGTGCTGTGACTCCAGAGAGTGCACTGTCACCACCGGGGATGCAGTGCAGTGAGTCCAGAGAGTGCACTGGCACCACTGGGGATGCAGTGCAGTGAGTCCAGACAGTGCACTGGCACCACTGGGGATGCACTGCAGTGAGTCCAGAGAGTGCAGAGGCACCACTGGTGATGCAGTTTAGTGAGTCCAGAGAGTGCAGAGGCACCACTGGTGATGCAGTTTAGTGAGTCCAGAGAGTGCACTGGCACCACTGGGGATGCAGTGCAGTGAGTCCAGAGAGTGCACTGGCACCACTGGTGATGCAGTGCAGTGAGTCCAGAGAGTGCACTGGCACTACCTGTGATGCAGTGCAGTGAGTCCAGAGAGTGCACTGGCACCAATGGGGCTGCAGTGCAGTGAGTCCAGAGAGTGCACTGGCACCACTGGGGATGCAGTGCAGTGAGTCCAGAGAGTGCACTGGCACCAGTGGGGATGCACTGCAGTGAGTCCAGAGAGTGCACTGGCACCACTGGGGATGCAGTGCAGTGAGTCCAGAGAGTACACTGGCACCAGTGGGGATGCAGTGCAGTGAGTCCAGAGAGTGCACTGGCACCACTGGGGATGCACTGCAGTGCGTCCAGAGAGTACACTGGCACCAGTGGGGATGCAGTGCAGTGAGTCCAGAGAGTGCACTGGCACCACTGGGGATGCAGTGCAGTGAGTCCAGAGAGTGCACTGGCACCACTGGGGATGTGTCCAGTGAGTCCAGTGAGTGCACTGGCACCACTGGGGATGCAGTGCAGTGAGTCCAGAGAGTACACTGGCACCAGTGGGGATGCAGTGCAGTGAGTCCAGAGAGTGCACTGGCACCACTGGGGATGCAGTGCAGTCAGTCCAGTGAGTGCACTGGCACCACTGGGGGTGCAGTACAGTGAGTCCAGAGAGTGCACTGGCACCACTGGGGATGCACTGCAGTGAGTCCAGACAGTGCACTGGCACCACTGGGGATGCCCTGCAGTGAGTCCAGAGAGTGCACTGGCACCACTGGGGATGCACTGCAGTGAGTCCAGAGAGTGCACTGGCACCACTGGGGATGCAGTACAGTGAGTCCACAGAGTGCACTGGCACCAGTGGGTATGCAGTACAGTGAGTCCAGAGAGTGCACTGGCACCACTGGGCATGCAGTGCAGTGAGTCCAGAGAGTGCACTGGCACCACTGGGGATGCAGTGCAGTGAGTCCAGAGAGTGCTTTGGCACCAGTGGGGATGCAGTGCAGTTACTCCAGAGACTGCACTGGCACCACCGGGGATGCAGTGCAGTGAGTCCAGAGACTGCACTGGCACCACTGGGGATGCAGTGCTGTGACTCCTGAGAGCGCACTGGCACCACTGGGGATGCAGTGCAGTGAGTCCAGAGAGTGCACTGGCACCACTGGGGATGCACTGCAGTGAGCCCAGAGAGTGCACTGGCACCACTGGGGATGCACTGCAGTGAGTCCAGTGAGTGCACTGGCACCACTGGGGAAGCAGTGCAGTTAGTCCAGAGAGTGCAGTGGCACCACTGGTGATGCAGTTTAGTGAGTCCAGAGAGTGCACTGGCACCACTGGGGATGCAGTGCAGTGAGTCCAGTGAGTGTACTGGCACCACTGGGGATGCACTGCAGTGAGTCCAGAGAGTGCACTGGCACCACTGTTAATGCACTTCAGTGAGTCCAGAGAGTGCACTGGCACCACTGGGGATGCACTGCAGTGAGTCCAGAGAGTGCACGCGATCCACTGGGGATGCAGTGCAGTGAGTCCAGAGAGTGCACTGGCACCACTGGGGATGCAGTGCAGTGAGTCCCGAGAGTGCACTGGCACCACTGGGGATGCGGTGCTGGGAGTCCAGAGAGTGCTTTGGCACCAGTGGGGATGCAGTGCAGTTACTCCAGAGACTGCACTGGCACCACCGGGGATGCAGTGCAGTGAGGCCAGAGAGTGCACTGGCACCACTGGAGATGCAGTGCAGTGAGTCCAGAGAGTGCTCTGGCACCACTGGGGATGCAGTGCTGTGACTCCAGAGAGCGCACTGGCACCACTGGGGATGCAGTGCAGTGAGTCCAGAGAGTGCACTGGCACCACTGGGGATGCACTGCAGTGAGCCCAGAGAGTGCACTGGCACCAGTGGGGATGCACTGCAGTGAGTCCAGAGAGTGCACTGGCACCACTGGGGAAGCAGTGCAGTGAGTCCAGAGAGTGCAGTGGCACCACTGGGGATGCAGTTTAGTGAGTCCAGAGAGTGCACTGGCACCACTGGGGATGCAGTGCAGTGAGTCCAGTGAGTGTACTGGCACCACTGGGGATGCACTGCAGTGAGTCCAGAGAGTGCACTGGCACCACTGAGAATGCACTTCAATGAGTCCAGAGAGTGCACTGGCACCACTGGGGATGCACTGCAGTGAGTCCAGAGAGTGCAGTGGCACCACTGGGGATGCACTGCAGTGAGTCCAGAGAGTGCTTTGGCACCAGTGGGGATGCATTGCAGTTACTCCAGAGACTGCACTGGCACCACTGGGGATGCACTGCAGTGAGTCCAGAGAGTGCACTGGCACCAGTGGGGATGCACTGCAGTGAGTCCAGAGAGTGCACTGGCACCACTGGGGATGCACTGCAGTGAGTCCAGAGAGTGCACTGTCACCACTGGGGATGCAGTACAGTGAGTCCACAGAGTGCACTGGCACCACTGGAGATGCAGTGCAGTGAGTGCAGAGAGTGCACTGGCACCACTGGGGATGCAGTGCAGTGAATCCAGTGAGTGCACTGGCACCACTGGGGATGCAGTGCAGTGAGTCCAGAGAGTGCACTGGCACTACTGGGGATGCAGTGCAGTGAGTCCAGAGAGTGCACTGGCACCACTGGGGATGCACTGCATTGAGTCCAGAGAGTGCACTGTCACTACTGGGGATGCAGTGCAGTGAGTCCAGAGAGTGCACTGGCCCCACTGGGGATGCAGTGCAGTGAGTCCTGAGAGTGCACTGGCACCACTGGGGATGCACTGCAGTGAGTCCAGAGATTGCACTGGCACCACTGGGGATGCAGTACAGTGAGTCCACACAGTGCACTAGCACCACTGGGGATGCAGTGCAGTGAGTCCAGAGAGTGCACTGGCACCCCTGGGGATGCAGTGCAGTGAGTCCAGAGAGTGCACTGGCACCACTGGGCATGCACTGCTGTGAGTCCAGAGAGTGCTCTTGCACCACAGGGGATGCAGTGCAGTGACTCAAGAGAGTGCACTGGCAGCACTGGGGATGCACTGCAGTGAGTCCAGAGAGTGCACTGGCACCACTGGAGATGCAGTGCAGTGAGTCCAGAGAGTGCAATGGCACCACTGAGGATGCACTGCAGTGAGTCCAGAGAGTGCACTGGCTCCACTGGGGATGCACTGCAGTGAGTCCAGAGAGTGTACTGGCACCACTGGGGATGCACTGAAGTGAGTCCAGAGAGTGCACTGGCACCACTGAGAATGCACTTCAGTGAGTCCAGAGAGTGCACTGGCACCACTGGGGATGCACTGCAGTGAGTCCACAGAGTGCACTAGCACCACTGGGGATGCAGTGCAGTGAGTCCAGAGAGTGCGCTGGAACCACTGGGGATGCAGTGCAGTGAGTCCAGAGAGTGCACTGGCACCACTGGGGATGCAGTGCAGTGAGTCCAGAGAGTGCACTGGCACCACTGGGGATGCACTGCAGTGAGTCCAGTGAGTGCACTGGCACCAGTGGGGATGCACTGCAGTGAGTCCAGAGAGTGCACTGGCACCACCTGTGATGCAGTGCAGTGAGTCCAGAGAGTGCAGTGGCACCACTAGGGATGCAGTGCAGTGAGTCCAGAGAGTGCAGTGGCACCACTGGGGATGCAGTTTAGTGAGTCCAGAGAGTGCACTGGCACCACTGGGGATGCAGTGCAGTGAGTCCAGTGACTGTACTGGCACCACTGGGGATGCACTGCAGTGAGTCCAGAGAGTGCACTGGCACCACTGAGAATGCACTTCAATGAGTCCAGAGAGTGCACTGGCACCACTGGGGATGCACTGCAGTGAGTCCAGAGAGTGCAGTGGCACCACTGGGGATGCACTGCAGTGAGTCCAGAGATTGCTTTGGCACCAGTGGGGATGCACTGCAGTTACTCCAGAGACTGCACTGGCACCACTGGGGATGCACTGCAGTGAGTCCAGAGAGTGCACTGGCACCAGTGGGGATGCACTGCAGTGAGTCCAGAGAGTGCACTGGCACCACTGGGGATGCACTGCAGTGAGTCCAGAGAGTGCACTGTCACCACTGGGGATGCAGTACAGTGAGTCCACAGAGTGCACTGGCACCACTGGAGATGCAGTGCAGTGAGTCCAGAGAGTGCACTGGCACCACTGGGCATGCACTGCTGTGAGTCCTGAGAGTGCTCTTGCACCACAGGGGATGCAGTGCAGTGACTCAAGAGAGTGCACTGGCAGCACTGGGGATGCAGTGCAGTGAGTCCAGAGAGTGCACTGGCACCACTGGAGATGCAGTGCAGTGAGTCCAGAGAGTGCAATGGCACCACTGCGGATGCACTGCAGTGAGTCCAGAGAGTGCACTGGCTCCACTGGGGATGCACTGCAGTGAGTCCAGAGAGTGTACTGGCACCACTGGGGATGCACTGAAGTGAGTCCAGAGAGTGCACTGGCACCACTGAGAATGCACTTCAGTGAGTCCAGAGAGTGCACTGGCACCACTGGGGATGCACTGCATTGAGTCCACAGAGTGCACTAGCACCACTGGGGATGCAGTGCAGTGAGTCCAGAGAGTGCGCTGGCACCACTGGGGATGCAGTGCAGTGAGTCCAGAGAGAGCACTGGCACCACTGGGGATGCACTGCAGTGAGTCCAGAGAGTGCACTGGCACCACTGAGAATGCACTTCAGTGAGTCCAGAGAGTGCACTGGCACCACTGGGGATGCAGTGCAGTGAGTCCAGAGAGTGCACTGGCACCACTGGGGATGCAGTGCTGTGACTCCAGAAGGTGCACTGGCACCACTGGGGATGGAGTGCAGTGAGTCCAGAGAGTGCACTGGCTCCACTGGGGATGCACTGCAGTGAGTCCACAGAGTGCACTAGAACCACTGGGGATGCAGTGCAGTGAGTCCAGAGAGTGCGCTGGAACCACTGGGGATGCAGTGCAGTGAGTCCAGAGAGTGCACTGGCACCACTGCGGATGCAGTGCAGTGAGTCCAGAGAGTGCACTGGCACCACTGGGGAAGCAGTGCAGTGAGTCCAGAGAGTGCAGTGGCACCACTAAGGATGCAGTGCAGTGAGTCCAGAGAGTGCGCTGGCACCACTGGGGATGCAGTGCAGTGAGTCCAGAGAGTGCACTGGCACCACCGGGGATGCAGTTCAGTGAGTCCAGAGAGTGCACTGGCACCACTGGGGATGCACTGCAGTGAGTCCAGAGAGTGCACTGGCACCACTGAGAATGCACTTCAGTGAGTCCAGAGAGTGCACTGGCACCACTGGGGATGCAGTGCAGTAAGTCCAGAGATTGCACTGGCACCACTGGGGATGCAGTGCTGTGACTCCAGAGAGCGCACAGGCACCACTGGGGATGCAGTGCAGTGAGTCCAGAGAGTGCACTGGCACCACTGGGGATGCACTGCAGTGAGCCCAGAGAGTGCACTGGCACCACTGGGGATGCACTGCAGTGAGTCCAGTGAGTGCACTGGCACCACTGGGGAAGCAGTGCAGTGAGTCCAGAGAGTGCAGAGGCACCACTGGTGATGCAGTTTAGTGAGTCCAGAGAGTGCACTGGCACCACTGGGGATGCAGTGCAGTGAGTCCAGTGAGTGTACTGGCACCACTGGGGATGCACTGCAGTGAGTCCAGAGAGTGCACTGGCACCACTGAGAATGCACTTCAGTGAGTCCAGAGAGTGCACTGGCACCACTGGGGATGCACTGCAGTGAGTCCAGAGAGTGCACTGGCACCACTGGGGATGCAGTGCAGTGAGTCCAGAGAGTGAACTGGCACCACTGGGGATGCAGTGCTGTGACTCCAGAGAGTGCACTGGCACCACTGGGGATGCAGTGCAGTGAGTCCAGAGAGTGCACTGGCACCACTGGGGATGCGGTGCCGGGAGTCCAGAAAGTGCTTTGGCACCAGTGGGGATGCACTGTAGTTACTCCAGAGAGTGCACTGGCACCACTGGGGATGCAGTGCAGTGAGTCCAGAGAGTGCACTGGCACCACTGGGGATGCACTTCAGTGAGTCCAGAGAGTGCACTGTCACCACTGGGGATGCACTGCAGTGAGTCCAGAGAGTGCACTGTCACCACTGGGGATGCAGTGCAGTGAGTCCACAGAGTGCACTGGCACCACTGGGGATGCAGTGCAGTGAGTCCACAGAGTGCACTGGCACCACTGGGGATGCAGTGCAGTGAGTCCAGAGAGTGCACTGGCACCACTGGGGATGCACTGCAGTGAATCCAGAGAGTGCACTGGCACCACTGGGGATACAGTGCAGTGAGTCCAGAGAGTGCACTGGCACCACTGGGGATGCATTGCAGTGAGTCCAGAGAGTGCACTGGCACCACTGGGGATGCATTGCAGTGAGTCCAGAGAGTGCACTGGCACCACTGGGGATGCATTGCAGTGAGTCCAGAGAGTGCACTGGCACCACAGATGATGCAGTACAGTGAGTCCAGTGAGTGCACTGGCACCACTGGGGATGTAGTGCAGTGACTCGAGAGAGTGCACTTGCACCACTGGGGATGCAGTGCAGTGAGTCCAGAGAGTGCACTGGCACCACTGGGGATGCAGTGCCTTGAGTCCAGAGAGTGCACTGGCACCACTGGGGATGCGGTGCCGGGAGTCCAGAGAGTGCTTTGGCACCAGTGGGTATGCACTGCAGTTACTCCAGAGACTGCACTGGCACCACTGGGGATGCAGTTTAGTGAGTCCAGAGAGTGCACTGGCACCACTGGGGATGCAGTGCAGTGAGTCCAGTGACTGTACTGGCACCACTGGGGATGCACTGCAGTGAGTCCAGAGAGTGCACTGGCACCACTGAGAATGCACTTCAATGAGTCCAGAGAGTGCACTGGCACCACTGGGGATGCAGTGCAGTGAGTCCAGAGAGTGCAGTGGCACCACTGGGGATGCACTGCAGTGAGTCCAGAGATTGCTTTGGCACCAGTGGGGATGCACTGCAGTTACTCCAGAGACTGCACTGGCACCACTGGGGATGCACTGCAGTGAGTCCAGAGAGTGCACTGGCACCAGTGGGGATGCACTGCAGTGAGTCCAGAGAGTGCACTGGCACCACTGGGGATGCACTGCAGTGAGTCCAGAGAGTGCACTGTCACCACTGGGGATGCAGTACAGTGAGTCCACAGAGTGCACTGGCACCACTGGAGATGCAGTGCAGTGAGTCCAGAGAGTGCACTGGCACCACTGGGGATGCAGTGCAGTGAATCCAGTGAGTGCACTGGCAGCACTGGGGATGCAGTGCAGTGAGTCCAGAGAGTGCACTGGCACCCCTGGGGATGCAGTGCAGTGAGTCCAGAGAGTGCACTGGCACCACTGGGCATGCACTGCTGTGAGTCCTGAGAGTGCTCTTGCACCACAGGGGATGCAGTGCAGTGACTCAAGAGAGTGCACTGGCAGCACTGGGGATGCAGTGCAGTGAGTCCAGAGAGTGCACTGGCACCACTGGAGATGCAGTGCAGTGAGTCCAGAGAGTGCAATGGCACCACTGCGGATGCACTGCAGTGAGTCCAGAGAGTGCACTGGCTCCACTGGGGATGCACTGCAGTGAGTCCAGAGAGTGTACTGGCACCACTGGGGATGCACTGAAGTGAGTCCAGAGAGTGCACTGGCACCACTGAGAATGCACTTCAGTGAGTCCAGAGAGTGCACTGGCACCACTGGGGATGCACTGCAGTGAGTCCACAGAGTGCACTAGCACCACTGGGGATGCAGTGCAGTGAGTCCAGAGAGTGCGCTGGCACCACTGGGGATGCAGTGCAGTGAGTCCAGAGAGTGCACTGGCACCACTGGGGATGCACTGCAGTGAGTCCAGAGAGTGCACTGGCACCACTGGGGATGCAGTGCAGTGAGTCCAGAGAGTGCACTGGCACCACTGGGGATGCAGTGCTGTGACTCCAGAAGGTGCACTGGCACCACTGGGGATGGAGTGCAGTGAGTCCAGAGAGTGCACTGGCTCCACTGGGGATGCACTGCAGTGAGTCCACAGAGTGCACTAGAACCACTGGGGATGCAGTGCAGTGAGTCCAGAGAGTGCGCTGGAACCACTGGGGATGCAGTGCAGTGAGTCCAGAGAGTGCACTGGCACCACTGCGGATGCAGTGCAGTGAGTCCAGAGAGTGCACTGGCACCACTGGGGAAGCAGTGCAGTGAGTCCAGAGAGTGCAGTGGCACCACTAAGGATGCAGTGCAGTGAGTCCAGAGAGTGCGCTGGCACCACTGGGGATGCAGTGCAGTGAGTCCAAAGAGTGCACTGGCACCACTGGGAATGCACTGCAGTGAGTCCAGAGAGTGCACTGGCACCACTCGGGATGCAGTACAGTGAGTCCAGAGAGTGCACTGGCACCACTGGGGATGCACTGCAGTGAGTCCAGAGAGTGCAATGGCACCACTGGGGATGCACTTCAGTGAGTCCAGAGATTGCACTGGCACCACTGGGGATGCAGTGCAGTGAGTCCAGAGAGTGCACTGGCACCACTGGGGATGCAGTGCATTGAGTCCAGAGAGTGCACTGGCACAAGTGGGGATGCACTGAAGTGAGTCCAGAGAGTGCACTGACACCACTGGGGATGCAGTGCAGTGAGTCCAGAGAGTGCACTGGCACCACTGGGGATGCACTGCAGTGAGTCCAGAGAGTACACTGGCACCAGTGGGGATGCAGTGCAGTGAGTCCAGAGAGTGCACTGGCACCACTGGGGATACACTGCAGTGAGTCCAGAGAGTGCACTGGCACCACTGGGGATGTGTCCAGTGAGTCCAGTGGGTGCACTGGCACCACTGGGGATGCAGTGCAGTGAGTCCAGAGAGTACACTGGCACCAGTGGGGATGCAGTGCAGTGAGTCCAGAGAGTGCACTGGCACCACTGGGGATGCAGTGCAGTCAGTCCAGTGAGTGCACTGGCACCACTGGGGGTGCAGTACAGTGAGTCCAGAGAGTGCTCTGGCACCACTGGGGATGCACTGCAGTGTGTCCACAGAGTGCACTAGCACCACTGCGGATGCAGTGCAGTGAGTCCAGAGAGTGCACTGGCACCACTGGGGATGCAGTGCAGTGAGTCCAGAGAGTGCACTGGCACCACTGGGGATGCAGTGCAGTGAGTCCAGAGAGTGCACTGGCACCAGTGGGGATGCACTGCAGTGAGTCCAGTGAGTGCACTGGCACCACTGGGGATGCAGTGCAGTGAGTCCAGAGAGTGCACTGGCACCACTGGGGAAGCAGTGCAGTGAGTCCAGAGAGTGCAGTGGCACCACTAGGGATGCAGTGCAGTGAGTCCAGAGAGTGCACTGGCAGCACTGGGGATGCAGTGCAGTGAGTCCAGAGAGTGCACTGGCACAACTGGGGATGCAGTTCAGTGAGTCCAGAGAGTGCACTGGCACCGCTGGGGATGCAGTGCAGTGAGTCCAGAGAGTGCACTGGCACCACTGAGAATGCACTTCAGTGAGTCCAGAGAGTGCACTGGCACCACTGGGGATGCAGTGCAGTGAGTCCAGAGAGTGCACTGGCACCACTGGGGATGCACTGCAGTGAGTCCAGAGAGTGCACTGGCACCACTGGGGATGCAGTGACGCGAGTCCAGAGAGTGCAATGGCACCAGTGGGGATGCACTGCAGTGAGTCCAGTGAGTGCACTGGCACCACTGGGGAAGCAGTGCAGTGAGTCCAGAGAGTGCAGAGGCACCACTGGTGATGCAGTGCAGTGAGTCCAGAGAGTGCACTGGCACCACTGGGGATGCAGTGCAGTGAGTCCAGTGAGTGTACTGGCACCACTGGGGATGCACTGCAGTGAGTCCAGAGAGTGCACTGGCACAACTGAGAATGCACTTCAGTGAGTCCAGAGAGTGCACTGGCACCACTGGGTATGCACTTCAGTGAGTCCAGAGAGTGCACTGGCACCACTGCGGATGCACTGCAGTGAGTCCAGAGAGTGCACTGGCACCACTGGGGATGCAGTGCTGTGACTCCAGAGAGTGCACTGGCACCACTGGGGATGCAGTGCAGTGAGTCCAGAGAGTGCACTGGCACCACTGGGGATGCGGTGCCGGGAGTCCAGAGAGTGCTTTGGCACCAGTGGGGATGCACTGCAGTTACTCCAGAGAGTGCACTGGCACCACTGGGGATGCACTGCAGTGAGTCCAGAGAGTGCACTGGCACCGCTGGGGATGCACTGCAGTGAGTCCAGAGAGTGCACTGTCACCACTGGGGATGCACTGCAGTGAGTCCAGAGAGTGCACTGTCACCACTGGGGATGCAGTGCAGTGAGTCCACAGAGTGCACTGGCACCACTGGGGATGCAGTGCAGTGAGTCCAGAGAGTGCACTGGCACCACTGGGGATGCACTGCAGTGAATCCAGTGAGTGCACTGGCACCACTGGGGATACAGTGCAGTGAGTCCAGAGAGTGCACTGGCACCACTGGGGATGCAGTGCAGTGAGTCCAGAGAGTGCACTGGCACCACTGGGGATGCACTGCAGTGAGTCCAGAGAGTGCACTGGCACCACAGATGATGCAGTACAGTGAGTCCAGTGAGTGCACTGGCACCACTGGGGATGTAGTGCCGTGACTCGAGAGAGTGCACTTTCACCACTGGGGATGCAGTGCAGTGAGTCCAGAGAGTGCACTGGCAGCACTGGGGATGCACTGCAGTGAGTCCAGAGAGTGCACTGGCACCACTGGGGATGTGTCCAGTGAGTCCAGTGAGTGCACTGGCACCACTGGGGGTGCAGTACAGTGAGTCCAGAGAGTGCACTGGCTCCACTGGGGATGGAGTGCAGTGAGTCCACAGAGTGCACTAGCACCACTGGGGATGCAGTGCAGTGAGTCCAGAGAGTGCGCTGGAACCACTGGGGATGCAGTGCAGTGAGTCCAGAGAGTGCACTGGCACCACTGCGGATGCAGTGCAGTGAGTCCAGAGAGTGCACTGGCACCAGTGGGGATGCACTGCAGTGAGTCCAGTGAGTGCACTGGCACCACTGGGGATGCAGTGCAGTGAGTCCAGAGAGTGCACTGGCACCACTGGGGAAGCAGTGCAGTGAGTCCAGAGAGTGCACTGGCACCACTGCGGATGCAGTGCAGTGAGTCCAGAGAGTGCACTGGCAGCACTGGGGATGCAGTGCAGTGAGTCCAGAGAGTGCACTGGCACCACTGGGGATGCAGTTCAGTGAGTCCAGAGAGTGCACTGGCACCACTGGGGATGCAGTGCAGTGAGTCCAGAGAGTGCACTGGCACCACTGAGAATGCACTTCAGTGAGTCCAGAGAGTGCACTGGCACCACTGGGGATGCAGTGCAGTGAGTCCAGAGATTGCACTGGCACCACTGGGGATGCAGTGCTGTGACTCCAGAGAGCGCACAGGCACCACTGGGGATGCACTGCAATGAGTCCAGAGAGTGCACTGGCACCACTGGGGATGCACTGCAGTGAGCCCAGAGAGTGCACTGGCACCAGTGGGGATGCACTGCAGTGAGTCCAGTGAGTGCACTGGCACCACTGGGGAAGCAGTGCAGTGAGTCCAGAGAGTGCAGAGGCACCACTGGTGATGCAGTTTAGTGAGTCCAGAGAGTGCACTGGCACCACTGGGGATGCAGTGCAGTGAGTCCAGTGAGTGTACTGGCACCACTGGGGATGCACTGCAGTGAGTCCAGAGAGTGCACTGGCACCACTGAGAATGCACTTCAGTGAGACCAGAGAGTGCACTGGCACCACTGGGGATGCACTTCAGTGAGTCCAGAGAGTGCACTGGCACCACTGGGGATGCACTGCAGTGAGTCCAGAGAGTGCACTGGCACCACTGGGGATGCAGTGCTGTGACTCCAGAGAGTGCACTGGCACCACTGGGGATGCAGTGCAGTGAGTCCAGAGAGTGCACTGGCACCACTGGGGATGCACAGCAGGGAGTCCAGAGAGTGCTTTGGCACCAGTGGGGATGCACTGCAGTTACTCCAGAGAGTGCACTGGCACCACTGGGGATGCAGTGCAGTGAGTCCAGAGAGTGCACTGGCACCACTGGGGATGCACTTCAGTGAGTCCAGAGAGTGCACTGTCACCACTGGGGATGCACTGCAGTGAGTCCAGAGAGTGCACTGGCACCACTGGGGATGCAGTGCACTGAGTCCACAGAGTGCACTGGCACCACTGGGGATGCAGTGCAGTGAGTCCAGAGAGTGCACTGGTACCACTGGGGATGCACTGCAGTGAATCCAGTGAGTGCACTGGCACCACTGGGGATACAGTGCAGTGAGTCCAGAGAGTGCACTGGCACCACTGGGGATGCATTGCAGTGAGTCCAGAGAGTGCACTGGCACCACTGGGGATGCATTGCAGTGAGTCCAGAGAGTGCACTGGCACCACTGGGGATGCATTGCAGTGAGTCCAGAGAGTGCACTGGCACCACTGGGGATGCACTTCAGTGAGTCCAGTGAGTGCACTGGCACCACTGGGGATGTAGTGCAGTGACTCGAGAGAGTGCACTTGCACCACTGGTGATGCAGTGCAGTGAGTCCAGAGAGTGCACTGGCACCACTGGGGATACAGTGCAGTGAATCCAGTGAGTGCACTGGCACCACTGGGGATGCAGTGCAGTGAGTCCAGAGAGTGCACTGGCACCACTGTTGATGCATTGCAGTGAGTCCAGAGAGTGCACTGGCACCACAGGGGATGCAGTGCAGTGAGTCCAGAGAGTGCACTGGCACCACTGGGGATGCACTGCAGTGAGTCCAGAGAGTGCACTGGCACCACTGTGGATGCAGTGCAGTGTGTCCAGAGACTTCACTGGCACGACTGGGAATGCAGAGAAGTGAGTGCAGAGAGTGCACTGGCACCACTGGGGATGCAGTGCAGTGAGTCCAGAGAGTGCACTGGCACCACTGGGGATGCAGTGCAGTGAATCCAGAGAGTGCACTGGCACCACCTGTGATGCAGTGCAGTGAGTCCAGAGAGTGCACTGGCAGCAATGGGGCTGCAGTGCAGTGAGTCCAAAGAGTGCACTGGCACCACTGGGAATGCACTGCAGTGAGTCCAGAGAGTGCACTGGCACCACTGGTGATGCAGTACAGTGAGTCCAGAGAGTGCACTGGCACCACTGGGGATGCACTGCAGTGAGTCCAGAGAGTGCACTGGCACCACTGGGGATGCACTTCAGTGAGTCCAGAGATTGCACTGGCACCACTGGGGATGCAGTGCATTGAGTCCAGAGAGTGCACTGGCACAACTGGGGATGCACTTCAGTGAGTCCAGAGATTGCACTGGCACCACTGGGGATGCACTGCAGTGAGTCCAGAGATTGCACTGGCTCCACTGGGGATGTGTCCAGTGAGTCCAGAGAGTGCACTGGCACCACTGGGGATGCAGTGCAGTGAGTCCAGAGAGTGCACTGGCACCACTGGGAATGCACTGCAGTGAGTCCAGAGAGTGCACTGGCACCACTGGTGATGCAGTGCAGTGAGTCCAAAGAGTGCACTGGCACCACTGGGAATGCACTGCAGTGAGTCCAGAGAATGCACTGACACCACTGGGGATGCAGTGCAGTGAGTCCAGAGAGTGCACTGGCACCACTGGGGATGCACTGCAGTGAGTCCAGAGAGTACACTGGCACCACTGGGGATGCAGTGCAGTGAGTCCAGAGAGTGCACTGGCACCACTGGGGATGCACTGCAGTGAGTCCAGAGATTGCACTGGCTCCACTGGGGATGTGTCCAGTGAGTCCAGTGAGTGCACTGGCACCACTGGGGATGCAGTGCAGTGAGTCCAGAGAGTGCACTGGCACCACTGGGGATGCACTTCAGTGAGTCCAGAGATTGCACTGGCACCATTGGGGATGCAGTGCAGTGAGTCCAGAGAGTGCACTGGCACCACTGGGGATGCAGTGCAGTCAGTCCAGCTTACACCTCCCCTCCAGTTCAGCTTACACCTGAAAGATATCTACTAGACCGGATCGTCTTGAAGCCCCCCCTCTAGCTCAACCTCACAAATAGTACACCAAAACTAAAGAATTTACTAAACTAATTAAACTAAAGCATTTTACAGTCTTAGTATAGGCGATAGATAGGGAAAACCTAAACACCACATTCTTCGACCCCGCTGGAGGAGGAGACCCAATCCTGTACCAACACCTATTCTGATTCTTCGGACACCCAGAAGTCTATATTCTGATCCTACCGGGGTTCGGAATCATCTCACACGTAGTCACGTACTACTCAGGCAAAAAGGAGCCCTTCGGCTACATGGGAATAGTCTGAGCCATACTATCCATCGGCTTCCTAGGATTCATCGTCTGAGCTCACCACATGTTTACAGTAGGAATAGACGTTGATACCCGAGCCTACTTTACATCAGCCACTATAATCATTGCCATCCCTACCGGAATCAAAGTATTTAGCTGACTAGCCACCCTGCACGGAGGAACAATCAAATGAGACCCCCCCAATACTATGAGCTCTAGGATTTATCTTCCTATTTACCATCGGAGGATTAACAGGAATCGTTCTTGCAAACTCTTCCCTAGACATCGCCCTGCACGACACGTACTACGTAGTTGCCCACTTCCACTACGTCCTATCCATAGGCGCCGTCTTTGCCATTCTAGCAGGATTTACTCACTGATTCCCACTACTCACTGGGTTTACCCTACACCAAACATGAGCAAAAGCCCACTTCGGGGTAATATTTACAGGAGTAAACCTAACGTTCTTCCCCCAGCACTTCCTAGGCCTAGCAGGAATACCCCGACGATACTCGGACTATCCCGACGCCTACACACTATGAAACACCATTTCCTCCTAGTCCTAGGACTTAGAGAAACTCCAGTACTAAAAATAGTAAACACAAGCAATAATTTCATATACTTCACTCTCACTCACCACTCAACTATCAGCTAACCACACCCCCGTCCACATAGCTTAACACAAAGCATGGCACTGAAGTTGCCAAGATGGCATAAAACATGCCTGCGGACAAAAGACTTAGTCCTAACCTTACGGTTGGTTTTTGCTAAATATATACATGCAAGTATCCGCGCCCCAGTGTAAACGCCCTCGACCACCTACCCCCATACAGGCCTTGAGGAGCGGGTATCAGGCACACCCAAGTAGTAGCCCAAGACGCCTCGCTAAGCCACGCCCCCACGGGTATTCAGCAGTAATTAACATTAAGCAATGAGTGCAAACTTGACTTAGTTATAGCAACAGCCTAACTTCAAGGGTTGGTAAATCTTGTGCCAGCCACCGCGGTCATACAAGAAACCCAAATCAATCGTCCTATTGACACGGCGTAAAGAGTGGTAAAATGCCTATCCTAGCTAACTAAGATCAAAATGCAACTGAGCTGTCATAAGCCCAAGATGCACCTAAACACACCATTAAGATGATCTTAGGAACTAACGACTGATTTAAACCCACGAAAGCCAGGGCCCAAACTGGGATTAGATACCCCACTATGCCTGGCCCTAAATCTTGATACTTACTTTACCGAAGTATCCGCCAGAGAACTACGAGCACAAACGCTTAAAACTCTAAGGACTTGGCGGTGCCCCAAACCCACCTAGAGGAGCCTGTTCTACAATCGATAATCCCCGATTAACCCAACCACCCCTTGCCAACACAGCCTACATACCGCCGTCGCCAGCCCACCTCGAATGAGAGCACAACAGTGGACACAATAGCACCCCGCTAATAAGACAGGTCAAGGTATAGCCTATGGAGTGGAAGAAATGGGCTACATTCCCTATTCATAGGGCACACGGAAAGAAGCGTGAAACCACTTCTGGAAGGCGGATTTAGCAGTAAAGTGGGACAATAGAGCCTACTTTAAGCCGGCCCTGGGGCACGTACATACCGCCCGTCACCCTCCTCAAAAGCCACATCCCACATAACTAATACCATAAATACGCTGAAGATGAGGTAAGTCGTAACAAGGTAAGTGTACCGGAAGGTGTACTTAGAATATCAAGACGTAGCTATAACACCAAAGCACTCAGCTTACACCTGAAAGATATCTACTAGACCGGATCGTCTTGAAGCCCCCCCTCTAGCTCAACCACACAAATAGTACACCAAAACTAAAGAATTTACTAAACTAATTAAACTAAAGCATTTTACAGTCTTAGTATAGGCGATAGAAAAGACACTTAGACGCGATAGAGACCCCAGTACCGTAAGGGAAAGATGAAATAGCAGTGAAACAATCAAAGCGACAGACAGCAAAGATCAACCCTTGTACCTTTTGCATCATGGTTTAGCGAGAACAACCAAGCAAAGTGAACTAAAGTTTGCCCCCCCGAAACCCAAGCGAGCTACTTTCAAGCAGTTAAAGAGAGCGAACCCGTCTCTGTTGCAAAAGAGTGGGATGACTTGTCAGTAGAGGTGAAAAGCCAACCGAGCTGGGTGATAGCTGGTTACCTGTGAAACGAATCTAAGTTCCCCCTTAATCCTCCCTACCGGACATCCTGAACCCTAATGAGATGATTAAGAGCTATTTAATGGAGGGACAGCTCCATTAAAAAAGGACACAACCTCGACTAGCGGATAATTCTTACTACTGATCCTACCGTGGGCCCTAAAGCAGCCATCAAAAAAGAGTGCGTCAAAGCTCCACCACCTAAAAATACCAAAATAAGATGATTCCCTTATCACAAACAGGTCAACCTATGAATATAGGAGAATTAATGCTAAAATAAGTAACTCAGGGCCACACCCCTCTAACGGCGCAAGCTTACATAGAAACATTATTAACAGACCTAGACAGATACAAAAACCCCTACAAGACCACGTATTAACTAACCCTGTTAACCCGACTCAGGAGCGCCTATAAGAGCGATTAAAATCTGTGAAAGGAACTCGGCAAATTAATAAGGCCCGACTGTTTACCAAAAACATAGCCTTCAGCAAATTAAACAAGTATTGAAGGTGATGCCTGCCCGGTGACTTAGGTTTAACGGCCGCGGTATCCTAACCGTGCAAAGGTAGCGCAATCAATTGTCCCATAAATCGAGACTTGTATGAATGGCTAAACGAGGTCTTAACTGTCTCTCACAGATAATCAGTGAAATTGATCTCCCCGTGCAAAAGCGGGGATGTGAACATAAGACGAGAAGACCCTGTGGAACTTAAAAATCAACGACCACCGCGAATCCTCAATCAACCCCACTGGGGCCACTACCATCGCAGAGCCTGGTCGATATTTTTCGGTTGGGGCGACCTTGGAGGAGAACAAATCCTCCAAAAACAAGACCATACCTCTTTACCTAGAGCTACCCCTCAAAGTGCTAACAGTGACCAGACCCAATATAATTGATTAATGGACCAAGCTACCCCAGGGATAACAGCGCAATCCCCCTCAAGAGCCCATATCGACAGGGGGGTTTACGACCTCGATGTTGGATCAGGACATCCTAATGGTGCAGCCGCTATTAAGGGTTCGTTTGTTCAACGATTAACAGTCCTACGTGATCTGAGTTCAGACCGGAGCAATCCAGGTCGGTTTCTATCTATGACACACTCTCCCCAGTACGAAAGGACCGGGAAAGTGGGGCCAATACCACAAGCACGCCCCCCCCCTCTAAGCAGTGAAACCAACTAAACCGTGAAGAGGGCCTTCCCCCACCACTTTCAATCCTAGAAAAGGACCAGCTAGAGTGGCAGAGCCCGGCAAGTGCAGAAGGCTTAAGCCCTTTCCCCAGAGGTTCAAATCCTCTCCCTAGCTTCACCCATGATTCAAATAACAACACTAAGCTGCCTCGTTATATCCCTCCTATACATCATCCCAATCCTGATTGCCGTAGCCTTCCTAACCCTAGTAGAACGGAAAATCCTAAGCTACATACAATCCCGCAAAGGCCCTAACGTTGTCGGGCCTTTTGGCCTACTTCAACCATTTGCGGACGGACTGAAACTATTTACCAAAGAGCCCATCCGACCCTCTACCTCTTCCCCACTTCTATTCATTCTGATACCAATACTAGCCCTTGTCCTAGCCCTCACCACTTGAGCACCACTACCACTCCCATTTCCCCTAGCAGATCTAAACCTCGGAGTTCTCTTCCTAATAGCCATGTCAAGCCTAGCCGTCTACTCAGTCCTATGATCAGGCTGAGCCTCGAACTCAAAATACGCACTAATCGGAGCCCTACGGGCAGTAGCACAGACCATTTCATACGAAGTGACACTGGCCATAATCCTGCTATCAATAATCATACTAAGCGGAAGCTACACACTCAGCTCCTTTGCCGTCGCACAGGAGCCTCTATACTTCATTTTCTCCTCATGACCCCTAGCAATAATATGATACGTATCCACCCTAGCAGAGACAAACCGAGCTCCTTTTGACCTCACAGAGGGTGAATCTGAGCTAGTCTCAGGGTTTAACGTTGAATACGCCGCAGGACCCTTCGCCTTATTCTTCCTAGCTGAATATGCGAACATTATGCTAATAAATACACTTACAGCCATCATATTCCTAAACCCAAGCGCCCTAGGGCCACCCACAGAACTATTCCCCGTCATCCTAGCCACAAAAGTCCTCCTACTATCTTCTGGTTTCTTATGGGTCCGAGCTTCATACCCACGATTCCGATATGACCAACTAATGCACCTACTATGAAAAAACTTCCTACCCCTCACACTAGCTCTGTGCCTCTGACACATCAGCATACCTATCTGCTATGCAGGCCTACCTCCTTACATAAGGAAATGTGCCTGAACTACAAAGGGTCACTATGATAAAGTGAACATAGAGGTATAACAGCCCTCTCATTTCCTGTTGACCTTAGAAAAGTAGGAATTGAACCCACACAAGAGAAATCAAAATTCTCCATACTTCCCTTATATTATTTTCTAGTAGAGTCAGCTAATCAAGCTATCGGGCCCATACCCCGAAAATGATGGTTTAACCCCCTCCTCTACTAATGAACCCTTACGCGACCCCAATCATAACCTTCAGCCTCATCTTGGGCACCACAATCACAATTTCCAGCAATCACTGAGTTCTGGCCTGGACAGGACTGGAGATCAACGCACTAGCCATCATTCCCCTAATTGCCAAATCCCACCACCCACGAGCAGTAGAAGCCGCAACGAAATACTTCCTAACCCAAGCAGCTGCTTCCGCCCTGGTCCTATTCTCTAGCATAACCAATGCCTGAGTCACCGGCCAATGAGACATCACACAAATAAACCACCCAACCTCCTGTCTACTACTGACAGCAGCAATCGCTATTAAACTGGGCCTAGTGCCATTTCACTTCTGATTCCCAGAAGTACTACAAGGATCGCCACTAATAACAGCCCTGCTACTCTCGACCCTCATAAAATTCCCCCCACTAACCCTGCTCCTACTAACATCCAAATCCCTCGACCCAGCTCTACTCACCGCCATGGCCCTAGCCTCAACAGCACTAGGAGGCTGAATAGGACTGAACCAAACACAAACACGCAAAATCCTAGCCTTCTCGTCCATCTCCCACTTAGGCTGAATCGCCATCATCCTAGTTTACAGCCCCAAATTGGCCTTACTTACCTTCTACCTATACACAATCATAACATCAGCCGTATTCCTAGCCCTTAACAAAATCAAAGCCCTTAACCTATCCATGATCACAACCTCATGAACAAAAACCCCAGTGCTAAACGCCACCCTAATACTAGTACTTTTATCCCTAGCAGGCCTCCCCCCATTAACAGGCTTTATACCAAAGTGACTTATCATCCAAGAACTAACTAAACAGGAAATAACACCAGCAGCCATGGCAATTGCCATGCTATCACTGCTCAGCCTCTTCTTCTACCTACGCCTCGCATACCACTCAACAATTACCCTTCCCCCCAACTCCTCTAACCACATAAAACAATGATACACTAGCAAAGCCCCAAGCACACCTACTGCGGTCCTTGCCTCACTATCAATCCTCTTACTTCCCCTGTCCCCAATAATACATGCCATTGTCTAGAAACTTAGGATAACACCCCAAACCGAAGGCCTTCAAAGCCTTAAATAAGAGTTAAACCCTCTTAGTTTCTGCACATTAAGACTTACAGAATATTAACCTGTATCTTCTGAATGCAAGTCAGACGCTTTAATTAAGCTAAAGCCTCCCTAGACAGATGGGCTTCGATCCCACAAAACTCTAGTTAACAGCTAAATGCCTAAACCAATTGGCTTCTGCCTACAAAGACCCTGACGCACCCTAGTGCGCATCGATGAGCTTGCAACTCAACATGAATTTCACTACAGAGCCGATAAGAAGAGGAATTAAACCTCTGTAAAAAGGACTACAGCCTAACGCTTCAACACTCAGCCATCTTACCCGTCACCTTCATCAACCGATGACTATTTTCCACTAACCATAAGGATATTGGCACCCTGTACCTCATCTTCGGGGCATGAGCAGGAATAGTCGGCACCGCACTCAGCCTATTAATCCGCGCAGAACTAGGACAACCAGGAACTCTCCTAGGCGACGACCAAATTTACAATGTAATCGTTACCGCTCACGCCTTTGTAATAAGCTTCTTTATAGTCATACCCATCATGATCGGAGGATTCGGCAACTGATTAGTCCCCCTCATAATCGGTGCCCCCGACATAGCATTCCCGCGAATAAACAACATAAGCTTTTGACTCCTCCCCCCATCATTCCTCCTCCTACTAGCCTCATCCACTGTAGAAGCTGGCGCCGGCACAGGCTGAACTGTCTACCCTCCCCTAGCAGGTGACCTTGCCCACGCCGGAGCTTCAGTAGACCTGGCTATCTTCTCACTCCACTTAGCCGGTATCTCCTCCATCCTTGGGGCCATCAACTTTATCACCACAGCCATCAACATAAAACCCCCCGCACTCTCACAATACCAAACCCCACTATTTGTCTGATCCGTACTAATTACCGCCATCCTACTCCTTCTATCACTCCCCGTACTCGCCGCCGGTATTACAATATTACTAACTGATCGAAACCTAAACACCACATTCTTCGACCCCGCTGGAGGAGGAGACCCAATCCTGTACCAACATCTATTCTGATTCTTCGGACACCCAGAAGTCTATATTCTGATCCTACCGGGGTTCGGAATCATCTCACACGTAGTCACGTACTACTCAGGCAAAAAGGAGCCCTTCGGCTACATGGGAATAGTCTGAGCCATACTATCCATCGGCTTCCTAGGATTCATCGTCTGAGCTCACCACATGTTTACAGTAGGAATAGACGTTGATACCCGAGCCTACTTTACATCAGCCACTATAATCATTGCCATCCCTACCGGAATCAAAGTATTTAGCTGACTAGCCACCCTGCACGGAGGAACAATCAAATGAGACCCCCCCCAATACTATGAGCTCTAGGATTTATCTTCCTATTTACCATCGGAGGATTAACAGGAATCGTTCTTGCAAACTCTTCCCTAGACATCGCCCTGCACGACACGTACTACGTAGTTGCCCACTTCCACTACGTCCTATCCATAGGCGCCGTCTTTGCCATTCTAGCAGGATTTACTCACTGATTCCCACTACTCACTGGGTTTACCCTACACCAAACATGAGCAAAAGCCCACTTCGGGGTAATATTTACAGGAGTAAACCTAACGTTCTTCCCCCAGCACTTCCTAGGCCTAGCAGGAATACCCCGACGATACTCGGACTATCCCGACGCCTACACACTATGAAACACCATTTCCTCCTAGTCCTAGGACTTAGAGAAACTCCAGTACTAAAAATAGTAAACACAAGCAATAATTTCATATACTTCACTCTCACTCACCACTCAACTATCAGCTAACCACACCCCCGTCCACATAGCTTAACACAAAGCATGGCACTGAAGTTGCCAAGATGGCATAAAACATGCCTGCGGACAAAAGACTTAGTCCTAACCTTACGGTTGGTTTTTGCTAAATATATACATGCAAGTATCCGCGCCCCAGTGTAAACGCCCTCGACCACCTACCCCCATACAGGCCTTGAGGAGCGGGTATCAGGCACACCCAAGTAGTAGCCCAAGACGCCTCGCTAAGCCACGCCCCCACGGGTATTCAGCAGTAATTAACATTAAGCAATGAGTGCAAACTTGACTTAGTTATAGCAACAGCCTAACTTCAAGGGTTGGTAAATCTTGTGCCAGCCACCGCGGTCATACAAGAAACCCAAATCAACCGTCCTGTTGACACGGCGTAAAGAGTGGTAAAATGCCTATCCTAGCTAACTAAGATCAAAATGCAACTGAGCTGTCATAAGCCCAAGATGCACCTAAACACACCATTAAGATGATCTTAGGAACTAACGACTGATTTAAACCCACGAAAGCCAGGGCCCAAACTGGGATTAGATACCCCACTATGCCTGGCCCTAAATCTTGATACTTACTTTACCGAAGTATCCACCAGAGAACTACGAGCACAAACGCTTAAAACTCTAAGGACTTGGCGGTGCCCCAAACCCACCTAGAGGAGCCTGTTCTACAATCGATAATCCCCGATTAACCCAACCACCCCTTGCCAACACAGCCTACATACCGCCGTCGCCAGCCCACCTCGAATGAGAGCACAACAGTGGACACAATAGCACCCCGCTAATAAGACAGGTCAAGGTATAGCCTATGGAGTGGAAGAAATGGGCTACATTCCCTATTCATAGGGCACACGGAAAGAAGCGTGAAACCACTTCTGGAAGGCGGATTTAGCAGTAAAGTGGGACAATAGAGCCTACTTTAAGCCGGCCCTGGGGCACGTACATGGTTAAACATGACTGTTAGTAGTGTGGCGAGCCATAGTGGGAAGGCTAGGGCTATGTTCATAGATAGTTGGGTGGTTGGGGTGAATGTATATGGAAGGAGGCCTAGAAGGTTGATTGTAAGAAGTATGATTATTAGGGATGTAAATATTATGGCTCATTTGTGGCCATTTTTGTTGAGTGGGACTATTAGTTGTTTTGTGATTAGGTGAAGGAGTCATGTTTGGATAGTAGAAAGGCGGTTGTTGATTCATCGGTTGTTTGGGGACGGGAATAGTAGGGCTGGGAAGAGTAGGGATAGTAGGATTAAGGGGATGCCGAATAGATTGGGGCTGGAAAATTGGTCAAAGAAGCTTAGGTTCATGGTCAGGATCATGGTGTGGGTTTGGTAGTGAGGGAGGTCTTATTTGATGGGGGGTTGGTTGTGGTGAAGGCTAGTAGTTTTGGTTGGATGAGGAGTGCTAGGGTTAATCAGGTTATAATTATGATTGAAAATCATGGTGCGGGGTTAAGCTGTGGCATATCATTAAGGAGGGGGAAGTCCCTCTTTGGCTAGCTTAAAAGGCTAGTGCTGTTGCATAGCTTCTTAATGATTAGGATGATGATAGAAGGGACGATCAGGCCTCGAAATGTGGGAGTGGGGTTGATTCTACTACAATGGGTATGTAGCTGTGATTAGCCCCGCAAATTTCTGAGCATTGTCCGTAAAAAATCCCAGGCCGGGTGGTAATGAATGAAGTTTGGTTTAGTCGGCCTGGGATTGCGTCTGTTTTAACTCCGAGCGTTGGGACTGCTCAGGAGTGGAGTACGTCTCCTGCAGTAATGATCACGCGGATGGGGGATTCTATTGGGATAACTACGCGGTGGTCAACTTCTAGCAGTCGGAAGTGGCCGTTGGGTAAGTCTGGGGTGGGCACTATGTAGGAGTCGAATGATAGGTCTTTGAAGTCTGTGTATTCGTAGCTTCAGTATCATTGGTGGCCGATGGCTTTTAGGGTGAGGTCTGGTTCATCGATTTTGTCCATTATGTAGAGGATTTGTAGGGATGGGAGGGCGAGGAGTACCAGGACGATAGCAGGTAGGATTGTCCAGATCAGCTCTACTTCTTGGGCGTCTACAGCATTGGACGAGAGTTTTTCTGTTAGTATGTGGGCTAAAAGGTAGAGAACTAGGCTGCAGATAGCTAGGGCAACGATTAGGGCGTGGTCGTGGAATTCAACGAGTTCTTCTATGATGGGTGATGAGGCGTCTTGGAATCCTAGTTGGGAGTGGTTGGCCACATGAGATGTACAGGATTTTTACCTGTGATTTAGTCTTGACAAGGCTATGTAATTGGTTTACTAACGTCTCATAAGAAAGAAGCATGAGCGGTTAACCTCCTGGGAGACCCAGAAAACTTCACCCCAGCAAACCCACTAGTAACCCCACCACACATCAAGCCAGAATGATACTTCCTATTCGCCTACGCCATCCTACGTTCAATCCCAAATAAACTAGGAGGCGTATTAGCACTGGCCACCTCCGTACTGATCCTATTCCTAATCCCATTCCTGCACAAATCAAAACAACGAGCAATAACATTCCGACCACTCTCCCAGCTCCTATTCTGAGTACTAGTCGCCGACCTCCTCGTCCTAACATGAGTAGGAAGCCAACCCGTCGAACACCCATTCATCATCATCGGCCAACTCGCTTCAATCGCCTACTTCACTATCCCCCTATTTCTCCTCCCCGCCGCAAGCGCCCTAGAAAACAAAATACTCAACTGCTAAATACTCTAATAGTTTATAAAAACATTGGTCTTGTAAACCAAAGATTGAAGACTTACCACTTCTTAGAGTACCCCAAACTCAGAAAAAAAGGACTCAAACCTTTATCTCCAGCTCCCAAAGCTGGCATTTTCAATAAACTATTCTCTGACCCTAACCCCTAAACCGCCCGAATAGCACCCCGCGACAACCCCCGCACAAGCTCCAATACAACAAACAAAGTCAACAACAGCCCCCAACCCGCCACTAAAAACATCCCTGCCCCATGTGAATAAAACATGGAAACTCCACTAAAATCCGACCGAACAACAAACACCCCAACATTATTCACAGTAGAAACCCCGAACTTCCAAGCCCCCATAAACCCCCCAAACACCAACCCCCCAAAAACAATTGCCACAAACGCTACTGCACATCCAATCACCCGTCAATCCCCCCAAGCCCCAGGGAAAGGCTCCGCTGCTAAAGCTACTGAATAAACAAACACCACCAGCATACCCCCCAAATACACCATAAACAGCACTAAAGCCACGAACGAAACCCCAAGGCCCAGCAACCACCCGCACCCCGCCACAGACGCTAACACCAAACCAACAACCCCATAATACGGCGAAGGATTCGACGCCACACCCAAAACACCCACCGCAAAGCAAATCCCTAAAAAAAACATAAAATAAGTCATTATTCCTGCCCGGACACTACCCGAGGCCTGCGGCTCGAAAAGCCGCCATTGTTCTCAACTACAGGAACTAACCGCAAGCCCCCAATAATTCTACCCCATCTATGCCATTATGCTTAACTCCCCCCCCCCCCTCCCCCCCCGAGGCGGGGGTATTTGGTTATGCATATTCGTGCATAAATTTATATACCCCATATACATACATACTATAGTACCAGTAATATACATTATATACGGACTATCTTATAAGCAGGTGCTAAACCCATACATGTACACGGCCATTAAACCCTTAAACACACTCCTACCAAACCACCCGGCATGAATGTTCTAGGACCATACCCCACAACACCCAATACAACTCCACTCAAGCGCATAACAAGACCCCATTTTAATGAATGCTCACAGGACATGCTCCAACAACAACTCTCCACCACATATCTCATGCAGTTCGTATCAGACGGATTTATTAATCGTACTCCTCACGTGAAATCAGCAACCTGTTGCACATAATGTCCGGTATGACTAGCTTCAGGCCCATACGTTCCCCCTAAACCCCTCGCCCTCCTCACATTTTTGCGCCTCTGGTTCCTCGGTCAGGGCCATCCATTGGGTTCACTCACCCCTCCTTGCCCTTCAAAGTGGCATCTGTGAGTACTTTCACCTTCTCAATGCGTAATCGCGGCATGTTCCAGCTTTTTGGCGCCTCTGGTTCCTCTTATTTTTTCCGGGGTTACCTCACAGGTGGCTATTCCCAGTGATCTCGGGGGTCCCACAATCTAAGCCTGGACACACCTGCCTCACGGCCTATCCTATATTTCAAGGGTCCCTCGATGAGACGGTTGGCGTATATGGGGAATCATCCTGACACTGATGCACTTTGACCACATTCAGTTAATGTTACCTCCACCCTCCGGGTTAAATGGGGCTATTGGATGAATGCTCGTTGGACATAGCACAAAACAACAAATCATTAAGCGCAACCCCTGCGCTTCACAAACTAAACCAGTAAACTTTCGCTAACCACCATGTAGCATAAACCTTCATCGCCCAATCCCAGCAAACTACCTCTAAAACTCCATTAATCATCCCTTCCATGACATCATCGGAACGATGTATATATACACACAAACACATACAAAATAACTTAAACTTATTAGAGAAACTCCAGTACTAAAAATAGTAAACACAAGCAATAATTTCATATACTTCACTCTCACTCACCACTCAACTATCAGCTAACCACACCCCCGTCCACATAGCTTAACACAAAGCATGGCACTGAAGTTGCCAAGATGGCATAAAACATGCCTGCGGACAAAAGACTTAGTCCTAACCTTACGGTTGGTTTTTGCTAAATATATACATGCAAGTATCCGCGCCCCAGTGTAAACGCCCTCGACCACCTACCCCCATACAGGCCTTGAGGAGCGGGTATCAGGCACACCCAAGTAGTAGCCCAAGACGCCTCGCTAAGCCACGCCCCCACGGGTATTCAGCAGTAATTAACATTAAGCAATGAGTGCAAACTTGACTTAGTTATAGCAACAGCCTAACTTCAAGGGTTGGTAAATCTTGTGCCAGCCACCGCGGTCATACAAGAAACCCAAATCAACCGTCCTATTGACACGGCGTAAAGAGTGGTAAAATGCCTATCCTAGCTAACTAAGATCAAAATGCAACTGAGCTGTCATAAGCCCAAGATGCACCTAAACACACCATTAAGATGATCTTAGGAACTAACGACTGATTTAAACCCACGAAAGCCAGGGCCCAAACTGGGATTAGATACCCCACTATGCCTGGCCCTAAATCTTGATACTTACTTTACCGAAGTATCCGCCAGAGAACTACGAGCACAAACGCTTAAAACTCTAAGGACTTGGCGGTGCCCCAAACCCACCTAGAGGAGCCTGTTCTACAATCGATAATCCCCGATTAACCCAACCACCCCTTGCCAACACAGCCTACATACCGCCGTCGCCAGCCCACCTCGAATGAGAGCACAACAGTGGACACAATAGCACCCCGCTAATAAGACAGGTCAAGGTATAGCCTATGGAGTGGAAGAAATGGGCTACATTCCCTATTCATAGGGCACACGGAAAGAAGTGTGAAACCACTTCTGGAAGGCGGATTTAGCAGTAAAGTGGGACAATAGAGCCTACTTTAAGCCGGCCCTGGGGCACGTACATACCGCCCGTCACCCTCCTCAAAAGCCACATCCCACATAACTAATACCATAAATACGCTGAAGATGAGGTAAGTCGTAACAAGGTAAGTGTACCGGAAGGTGTACTTAGAATATCAAGACGTAGCTATAACACCAAAGCACTCAGCTTACACCTGAAAGATATCTACTAGACCGGATCGTCTTGAAGCCCCCCCTCTAGCTCAACCACACAAATAGTACACCAAAACTAAAGAATTTACTAAACTAATTAAACTAAAGCATTTTACAGTCTTAGTATAGGCGATAGAAAAGACACTTAGACGCGATAGAGACCCCAGTACCGTAAGGGAAAGATGAAATAGCAGTGAAACAATCAAAGCGACAGACAGCAAAGATCAACCCTTGTACCTTTTGCATCATGGTTTAGCGAGAACAACCAAGCAAAGTGAACTAAAGTTTGCCCCCCCGAAACCCAAGCGAGCTACTTTCAAGCAGTTAAAGAGAGCGAACCCGTCTCTGTTGCAAAAGAGTGGGATGACTTGTCAGTAGAGGTGAAAAGCCAACCGAGCTGGGTGATAGCTGGTTACCTGTGAAACGAATCTAAGTTCCCCCTTAATCCTCCCTACCGGACATCCTGAACCCTAATGAGATGATTAAGAGCTATTTAATGGAGGGACAGCTCCATTAAAAAAGGACACAACCTCGACTAGCGGATAATTCTTACTACTGATCCTACCGTGGGCCCTAAAGCAGCCATCAAAAAAGAGTGCGTCAAAGCTCCACCACCTAAAAATACCAAAATAAGATGATTCCCTTATCACAAACAGGTCAACCTATGAATATAGGAGAATTAATGCTAAAATAAGTAACTCAGGGCCACACCCCTCTAACGGCGCAAGCTTACATAGAAACATTATTAACAGACCTAGACAGATACAAAAACCCCTACAAGACCACGTATTAACTAACCCTGTTAACCCGACTCAGGAGCGCCTATAAGAGCGATTAAAATCTGTGAAAGGAACTCGGCAAATTAATAAGGCCCGACTGTTTACCAAAAACATAGCCTTCAGCAAATTAAACAAGTATTGAAGGTGATGCCTGCCCGGTGACTTAGGTTTAACGGCCGCGGTATCCTAACCGTGCAAAGGTAGCGCAATCAATTGTCCCATAAATCGAGACTTGTATGAATGGCTAAACGAGGTCTTAACTGTCTCTCACAGATAATCAGTGAAATTGATCTCCCCGTGCAAAAGCGGGGATGTGAACATAAGACGAGAAGACCCTGTGGAACTTAAAAATCAACGACCACCGCGAATCCTCAATCAACCCCACTGGGGCCACTACCATCGCAGAGCCTGGTCGATATTTTTCGGTTGGGGCGACCTTGGAGGAGAACAAATCCTCCAAAAACAAGACCATACCTCTTTACCTAGAGCTACCCCTCAAAGTGCTAACAGTGACCAGACCCAATATAATTGATTAATGGACCAAGCTACCCCAGGGATAACAGCGCAATCCCCCTCAAGAGCCCATATCGACAGGGGGGTTTACGACCTCGATGTTGGATCAGGACATCCTAATGGTGCAGCCGCTATTAAGGGTTCGTTTGTTCAACGATTAACAGTCCTACGTGATCTGAGTTCAGACCGGAGCAATCCAGGTCGGTTTCTATCTATGACACACTCTCCCCAGTACGAAAGGACCGGGAAAGTGGGGCCAATACCACAAGCACGCCCCCCCCCTCTAAGCAGTGAAACCAACTAAACCGTGAAGAGGGCCTTCCCCCACCACTTTCAATCCTAGAAAAGGACCAGCTAGAGTGGCAGAGCCCGGCAAGTGCAGAAGGCTTAAGCCCTTTCCCCAGAGGTTCAAATCCTCTCCCTAGCTTCACCCATGATTCAAATAACAACACTAAGCTGCCTCGTTATATCCCTCCTATACATCATCCCAATCCTGATTGCCGTAGCCTTCCTAACCCTAGTAGAACGGAAAATCCTAAGCTACATACAA
Organism: Anser brachyrhynchus; assembly: GCF_964034855.1. Taxonomy (NCBI): domain Eukaryota; kingdom Metazoa; phylum Chordata; class Aves; order Anseriformes; family Anatidae; genus Anser; species Anser brachyrhynchus. The sequence goes on along the minus strand of NW_027663550.1, from coordinate 81,231 downwards.
TCCCGCAAAGGCCCTAACGTTGTCGGGCCTTTTGGCCTACTTCAACCATTTGCGGACGGACTGAAACTATTTACCAAAGAGCCCATCCGACCCTCTACCTCTTCCCCACTTCTATTCATTCTGATACCAATACTAGCCCTTGTCCTAGCCCTCACCACTTGAGCACCACTACCACTCCCATTTCCCCTAGCAGATCTAAACCTCGGAGTTCTCTTCCTAATAGCCATGTCAAGCCTAGCCGTCTACTCAGTCCTATGATCAGGCTGAGCCTCGAACTCAAAATACGCACTAATCGGAGCCCTACGGGCAGTAGCACAGACCATTTCATACGAAGTGACACTGGCCATAATCCTGCTATCAATAATCATACTAAGCGGAAGCTACACACTCAGCTCCTTTGCCGTCGCACAGGAGCCTCTATACTTCATTTTCTCCTCATGACCCCTAGCAATAATATGATACGTATCCACCCTAGCAGAGACAAACCGAGCTCCTTTTGACCTCACAGAGGGTGAATCTGAGCTAGTCTCAGGGTTTAACATTGAATACGCCGCAGGACCCTTCGCCTTATTCTTCCTAGCTGAATATGCGAACATTATGCTAATAAATACACTTACAGCCATCATATTCCTAAACCCAAGCGCCCTAGGGCCACCCACAGAACTATTCCCCGTCATCCTAGCCACAAAAGTCCTCCTACTATCTTCTGGTTTCTTATGGGTCCGAGCTTCATACCCACGATTCCGATATGACCAACTAATGCACCTACTATGAAAAAACTTCCTACCCCTCACACTAGCTCTGTGCCTCTGACACATCAGCATACCTATCTGCTATGCAGGCCTACCTCCTTACATAAGGAAATGTGCCTGAACTACAAAGGGTCACTATGATAAAGTGAACATAGAGGTATAACAGCCCTCTCATTTCCTGTTGACCTTAGAAAAGTAGGAATTGAACCCACACAAGAGAAATCAAAATTCTCCATACTTCCCTTATATTCTTTTCTAGTAGAGTCAGCTAATCAAGCTATCGGGCCCATACCCCGAAAATGATGGTTTAACCCCCTCCTCTACTAATGAACCCTTACGCGACCCCAATCATAACCTTCAGCCTCATCTTGGGCACCACAATCACAATTTCCAGCAATCACTGAGTTCTGGCCTGGACAGGACTGGAGATCAACGCACTAGCCATCATTCCCCTAATTGCCAAATCCCACCACCCACGAGCAGTAGAAGCCGCAACGAAATACTTCCTAACCCAAGCAGCTGCTTCCGCCCTGGTCCTATTCTCTAGCATAACCAATGCCTGAGTCACCGGCCAATGAGACATCACACAAATAAACCACCCAACCTCCTGTCTACTACTGACAGCAGCAATCGCTATTAAACTGGGCCTAGTGCCATTTCACTTCTGATTCCCAGAAGTACTACAAGGATCGCCACTAATAACAGCCCTGCTACTCTCGACCCTCATAAAATTCCCCCCACTAACCCTGCTCCTACTAACATCCAAATCCCTCGACCCAGCTCTACTCACCGCCATGGCCCTAGCCTCAACAGCACTAGGAGGCTGAATAGGACTGAACCAAACACAAACACGCAAAATCCTAGCCTTCTCGTCCATCTCCCACTTAGGCTGAATCGCCATCATCCTAGTTTACAGCCCCAAATTGGCCTTACTTACCTTCTACCTATACTAGGATGGCCTCTAGCAGGATTTACTCACTGATTCCCACTACTCACTGGGTTTACCCTACACCAAACATGAGCAAAAGCCCACTTCGGGGTAATATTTACAGGAGTAAACCTAACGTTCTTCCCCCAGCACTTCCTAGGCCTAGCAGGAATACCCCGACGATACTCGGACTATCCCGACGCCTACACACTATGAAACACCATTTCCTCCATCGGCTCCCTAATCTCAATAGTAGCCGTAATCATACTAATATTCATCATCTGAGAAGCCTTTCCGGCCAAACGAAAAGTCCTACAACCAGAACTAACTACCACAAACGTTGAATGAATCCACGGCTGCCCTCCCCCATACCATACTTTCGAGGAACCGGCCTTCGTCCAAGTACAAGAAAGGAAGGAATCGAACCCTCACATGCTGGTTTCAAGCCAACTGCATTAACCGCTCATGCTTCTTTCTTATGAGACGTTAGTAAACCAATTACATAGCCTTGTCAAGACTAAATCACAGGTAAAAATCCTGTACATCTCATGTGGCCAACCACTCCCAACTAGGATTCCAAGACGCCTCATCACCCATCATAGAAGAACTCGTTGAATTCCACGACCACGCCCTAATCGTTGCCCTAGCTATCTGCAGCCTAGTTCTCTACCTTTTAGCCCACATACTAACAGAAAAACTCTCGTCCAATGCTGTAGACGCCCAAGAAGTAGAGCTGATCTGGACAATCCTACCTGCTATCGTCCTGGTACTCCTCGCCCTCCCATCCCTACAAATCCTCTACATAATGGACAAAATCGATGAACCAGACCTCACCCTAAAAGCCATCGGCCACCAATGATACTGAAGCTACGAATACACAGACTTCAAAGACCTATCATTCGACTCCTACATAGTGCCCACCCCAGACTTACCCAACGGCCACTTCCGACTGCTAGAAGTTGACCACCGCGTAGTTATCCCAATAGAATCCCCCATCCGCGTGATCATTACTGCAGGAGACGTACTCCACTCCTGAGCAGTCCCAACGCTCGGAGTTAAAACAGACGCAATCCCAGGCCGACTAAACCAAACTTCATTCATTACCACCCGGCCTGGGATTTTTTACGGACAATGCTCAGAAATTTGCGGGGCTAATCACAGCTACATACCCATTGTAGTAGAATCAACCCCACTCCCACATTTCGAGGCCTGATCGTCCCTTCTATCATCATCCTAATCATTAAGAAGCTATGCAACAGCACTAGCCTTTTAAGCTAGCCAAAGAGGGACTTCCCCCTCCTTAATGATATGCCACAGCTTAACCCCGCACCATGATTTTCAATCAGAATTATAACCTGATTAACCCTAGCACTCCTCATCCAACCAAAACTACTAGCCTTCACCACAACCAACCCCCCATCAAATAAGACCTCCCTCACTACCAAACCCACACCATGATCCTGACCATGAACCTAAGCTTCTTTGACCAATTTTCCAGCCCCAATCTATTCGGCATCCCCTTAATCCTACTATCCCTACTCTTCCCAGCCCTACTATTCCCGTCCCCAAACAACCGATGAATCAACAACCGCCTTTCTACTATCCAAACATGACTCCTTCACCTAATCACAAAACAACTAATAGTCCCACTCAACAAAAATGGCCACAAATGAGCCATAATATTTACACCCCTAATAATCATACTTCTTACAATCAACCTTCTAGGCCTCCTTCCATATACATTCACCCCAACCACCCAACTATCTATGAACATAGCCCTAGCCTTCCCACTATGGCTCGCCACACTACTAACAGGCCTACGAAACCAACCATCAGCCTCTTTAGCCCACCTATTACCCGAAGGTACCCCTACACCCCTAATCCCCGCACTAATCCTGATCGAAACAACCAGCCTACTAATCCGCCCCCTAGCCCTCGGAGTCCGCCTTACAGCCAACCTTACAGCAGGACACTTACTCATCCAACTCATCTCTACAGCCTCCATTGCATTAATACCCACCCTTCCTGCAGTATCCATCCTAACAATAATCATCCTAGTACTCCTAACCATCCTAGAAGTAGCAGTAGCCATAATCCAGGCCTACGTCTTCGTGCTCCTTCTAAGCCTATACTTACAAGAAAACATCTAATGGCACACCAAGCACACTCATACCACATAGTTGACCCAAGCCCTTGACCAATCTTCGGGGCAGCCGCCGCCCTACTCACAACCTCAGGATTAATCATGTGATTCCACTACAACTCATCCATACTACTAACCCTAGGCCTCATCTCAATACTCCTAGTAATACTCCAATGATGACGAGACATTGTACGAGAAAGCACCTTCCAAGGCCATCACACTCCCACAGTCCAAAAAGGCCTACGATACGGCATAATCCTTTTCATCACATCCGAAGCATTCTTCTTCTTAGGGTTCTTCTGAGCGTTCTTCCACTCGAGCCTGGCCCCAACCCCAGAACTAGGAGGCCAATGACCCCCAACAGGAATTAAACCACTCAACCCGATAGAAGTCCCCCTACTAAACACAGCCATCCTACTAGCCTCAGGCGTTACCGTAACGTGAGCCCATCACAGCATCACAGAAGGAAACCGAAAACACGCCATCCACGCCCTAACCCTAACGATCCTCCTGGGATTCTACTTCACAGCCCTACAAGCAATAGAATACCACGAAGCCCCATTCTCAATCGCCGATAGCGTCTACGGATCTACCTTCTTCGTTGCCACTGGATTCCACGGACTCCACGTAATCATCGGATCCTCCTTCCTGACCGTCTGCCTCTTCCGACTGATCAAGTTCCACTTTACATCAGACCACCACTTCGGATTCGAGGCAGCAGCCTGATACTGACACTTCGTAGACGTCATCTGACTATTCCTCTACATAACCATCTACTGATGAGGATCTTGCTCTTCTAGTATATTAATTACAATTGACTTCCAATCTCTAGAATCTGGTATAAACCCAGAGGAGAGCAATGAACGCACTCATGTTCATATTCGCCCTATCATCAATCCTAAGCGCCGCCCTAACCGCATTAAACTTCTGACTCGCCCAAATAAACCCCGACTCAGAGAAACTCTCACCGTACGAATGTGGATTCGACCCACTTGGATCTGCTCGATTACCATTCTCAGTCCGATTCTTCCTCAGTAGCCATCCTGTTCGTCCTATTCGACCTAGAAATCGCCCTCCTACTCCCCCTGCCATGAGCCGTCCAACTCCAATCCCCCCTAATGACCCTCACCTGAACTGTAGTGATCCTCCTTCTCCTAACACTCGGACTGGCCTACGAGTGAATTCAAGGGGGCCTAGAATGAGCAGAATAACAGAAAGTTAGTCTAACCAAAAAGATAGCTGGTTTCGACCCAGCAGATTACAGCCAACCCTGTAACTTTTTTATGTCGCCCCTACATTTAAGCTTCTACTCAGCCTTCATTTTCAGCGGACTAGGACTAGCCTTCCACCGAACCCACCTAGTATCCGCCCTACTATGCCTTGAAAGCATAATGTTATCGATATTCGTAGGCCTATCAATATGATCCATCGAAAACCAAGTCTCCTCATTCACCATGGTACCAATTCTCATGCTAACCTTCTCAGCGTGTGAGGCAGGCACAGGCCTGGCCATCCTAGTAGCCTCCACCCGCACACATGGCTCCGACCATCTACACAACCTAAACCTCCTGCAATGCTAAAAATCATCCTACCCACAATCGTACTTCTTCCAACAGCCCTGCTGTCTCCACCAAAATTTCTATGGACTAACACCACCTTATACAGCCTCCTAATCGCTGCCCTAAGCCTACAGTGATTAATCCCAACCTACTACCCCTACAAATTTTTATCCAACTGAACAGGAATTGACCAAATCTCATCCCCCCTCCTAGTACTATCCTGCTGACTACTCCCACTCATAATCATAGCAAGCCAAAACCACCTGCAACAAGAACCCCTACAACGCAAACGAATCTTTATCTCAACCTTAGTCGCAGTCCAGCCATTCATCCTACTAGCCTTTTCCACCACAGAACTAGCACTATTTTACATCTCATTTGAAGCAACCCTCATTCCCACCCTAATCTTAATCACCCGATGGGGGAACCAACCAGAACGCCTAAGCGCTGGCATCTACCTGCTATTCTACACGCCAGTAAGCTCTCTACCCCTGCTAATCACAATCATACACCTATACGTGAAAATTGGCACCCTGCACCTGCCAACCCTACAACTAACCCACCCAACCCTATCCACCTCATGGACAGGAATACTATCAGGTCTAGCACTGCTCATAGCATTCATAGTAAAAGCCCCACTATACGGCCTACACCTCTGACTGCCAAAAGCCCACGTAGAAGCACCCATCGCAGGCTCAATACTCCTCGCCGCCCTACTACTAAAGCTAGGAGGATACGGAATTATACGAGTCACTCTATTTATGGGCCCACTGTCCAACCTCCTGCACTACCCCTTCCTAACCCTGGCCCTATGAGGCGCCCTAATGACTAGCTCAATCTGCCTACGACAGACAGACCTAAAATCACTAATCGCTTATTCATCCGTTAGCCACATAGGCCTAGTTATCGCCGCAGGAATAATCCAAACCCACTGATCATTCTCAGGGGCAATGATCCTAATAATTTCCCATGGACTAACTTCCTCCATACTATTCTGCCTAGCCAACACAAACTATGAACGTACGCACAGCCGAATTCTACTACTCACACGAGGCCTACAACCTCTCCTACCACTCATAGCTACCTGATGATTGCTGGCCAATCTAACAAACATAGCCTTACCCCCAACAACAAACCTCATAGCAGAGCTAACCATTATAATCACCTTATTCAACTGATCTGCCTTCACGATCATCCTAACAGGAATCGCAACCCTACTAACCGCCTCCTACACCTTATTCATACTACTAATGACCCAACGAGGCTCAATCCCCTCCCACATCACATCTATGCAAAACTCAACCACGCGAGAACACCTGCTCATAACGCTCCACATTATCCCAATATTCCTCCTAATCCTCAAACCCGAACTGATCTCCGGAATCCCCTCATGCAAGTATAGTTTAAACCAAACATTAGACTGTGATTCTAAGAATAGAAGTTCAAACCTTCTTACCTGCCGAGGGGAGGGTTTAACCAACAAGAGCTGCTAACTCTTACATCTGAGCCTAAAACCTCAGCCCCCTTACTTTTAAAGGATAACAGCAATCCACTGGTCTTAGGAACCACCCATCTTGGTGCAAATCCAAGTAAAAGGAGTGAACCCCACACTACTAATCAACTCCCTCACACTACTCACGCTGACAATCCTCCTAACCCCAATCATCCTGCCATTTCTATTTAAAAACTTTAAAAACACCCCACAAGCCACCACCCGCGCTGTTAAAACCGCATTCCTAATTAGCCTAGCCCCTACAACCGCATTCATCTACTCGGGAGTAGAATCTGTCACCTGCCACTGGGAGTGAAAATTCATTATAAACTTTAAAATCCCCCTGAGCCTAAAAATAGACCAATACTCAATAACATTTCTTCCAATCGCCCTATTTGTAACATGATCAATCCTACAATTCGCCATATGATACATGGCCTCAGAGCCATACGTAACAAAATTTTTCACCTACCTACTGACATTCCTAGTCGCCATACTCCTCCTAACAACCGCAAACAACATATTCCTCCTATTCGTAGGCTGGGAAGGAGTACGAATCATGTCCTTCCTTCTCATCGGCTGATGACAAGGCCGAGCAGATGCCAACACCGCCGCCCTACAAGCCGTAATCTACAACCGAATCGGAGACGTCGGACTGACCCTGAGCATAGCATGACTAGCTTCAACATTCAACACCTGAGAGATCCAACAAGCCGTACACCCCCACCAAACCCCAATCCTCCCCCTCATAGGATTAATCCTCGCAGCCGCAGGAAAATCCGCCCAATTTGGACTCCACCCATGACTGCCCGCAGCAATAGAAGGCCCCACCCCAGTATCAGCCCTACTGCACTCCAGTACCATAGTAGTAGCCGGAATCTTCCTGCTCATCCGCATGCACCCCCTGCTAGCCACCAACCAGACAGCCCTAACTGCCTGCCTATGCCTAGGTGCTCTATCAACCCTATTCGCTGCCACATGCGCCCTAACCCAAAATGACATCAAAAAAATCATTGCTTTCTCAACATCCAGCCAACTAGGACTAATAATAGTCACTATCGGACTAAACCTCCCACAACTAGCCTTCCTACACATCTCAACCCATGCCTTCTTTAAAGCCATACTATTCCTATGCTCAGGGTCTATCATCCACAACCTAAACGGAGAACAAGATATCCGAAAGATAGGAGGCCTACAGAAAATACTCCCAGTCACTACTTCCTGCCTAACCATCGGAAACCTGGCGCTGATAGGAACCCCATTCCTAGCCGGATTCTACTCAAAAGACCTCATCATCGAAAGCTTAAACACATCATACCTAAATACTTGAGCCCTACTCCTAACCCTTATAGCCACAGCATTCACCGCAACCTACAGCATCCGCATAACCATCCTAGTCCAAGCTGGACAAACCCGAATCCCCCCAATAGTATCAATAAACGAAAACAACCCACTAATCACCGCCCCCCTAACCCGACTCGCCCTAGGCAGCATTACAGCAGGAATAATCATTACCTCTTTCATCACACCAACCAAAACCCCCCCAATAACCATACCCCTTATCACCAAAACCGCTGCCATCCTCATAACAATCCTAGGAATCATCCTAGCCCTAGAACTATCGAACATAACACACACCCTCACTCACCCCAAACCAAACCCCCTCATAAACTTCTCCTCTGCATTAGGGTACTTCAACCCCCTAGTACACCGATTCTTCTCCAAAAACCTACTAGAAAAGGGACAAAACATTGCCCTACACTTGATCGACCTCTCCTGACTCAAAAAAATAGGGCCAGAGGGCCTTGCTGAACTACAAGTAGCCGCAAGCAAAGCCGCAACCTCAATACACACAGGGCTAATTAAGGCCTACCTAGGATCCTTCGCCCTCTCCATCCTGGTAATAATCCTAATAACACACAGACTCACTAATGGCCCCTAACATCCGCAAATCCCATCCCCTACTAAAAATAATCAACAACTCCCTAATCGACCTACCCGCCCCCTCCAACATCTCTGCCTGATGAAACTTCGGCTCCCTTCTAGCCATCTGCTTAGCCACACAAATCCTAACAGGCCTGCTACTAGCCATACACTACACCGCAGACACTTCACTCGCCTTCTCCTCAGTAGCTCACACATGCCGAGACGTCCAGTACGGATGGCTCATCCGCAACCTCCACGCCAACGGTGCTTCGCTCTTCTTTATCTGCATCTACTTACACATCGGACGAGGCCTCTACTACGGCTCCTACCTATACAAAGAAACCTGAAACACAGGAGTAATCCTCCTACTCACCCTAATAGCAACTGCCTTCGTAGGGTATGTCCTACCATGAGGACAAATGTCATTCTGAGGGGCCACCGTAATCACCAACCTATTCTCAGCCATCCCGTACATTGGGCAAACTCTAGTAGAATGAGCCTGAGGAGGATTCTCAGTAGACAATCCAACCTTAACCCGATTCTTCGCCATCCACTTCCTACTGCCCTTCCTAATTGCAGGAATCACCCTAGTCCACCTAACCTTCCTACACGAATCAGGCTCAAATAACCCACTAGGAATCGTATCAGACTGCGACAAAATCCCATTCCACCCATACTTCTCCATTAAAGACAGCTTAGGGCTTACCCTAATAATCACCCCTCTAATAGCACTAGCCCTATTTTCACCGAAACTCCTGGTTCTTGGAATCCTAGTTGGGAGTGGTTGGCCACATGAGATGTACAGGATTTTTACCTGTGATTTAGTCTTGACAAGGCTATGTAATTGGTTTACTAACGTCTCATAAGAAAGAAGCATGAGCGGTTAATGCAGTTGGCTTGAAACCCATCCCCAGTGGTGCAAGTGCACTCTCTGAACTCACTGAAGTGCATCCCCAGTGGTGCCAGTGCACTCTCTGCACTCACTGCACTGCATCCCCAGTGGTGCCAGTGCAATCTCTGGACTCACTGCAGAGCATCCCCAGTGGTGCCAGTGCACTCTGTGGACTCACTGTAGTGCATCCCCAGTGGTGCCAGTGCACTCTCTGGACTCACTGCACTGCATCCCCAGTGGTGCCAGTGCAATCTCTGGACTCACTGCACTGCATCCCCAGTGGTGCCAGTGCACTCTCTGGACTCACTGCAGTGCATCCCCAGTGGTGCCAGTGCACTCTCTGGACTCACTGCAGTGCATCCCCAGTGGTGCCAGTGCACTCTCTGGACTCACTGCACTGCATCCCCAGTGGTGCCAGTGCACTCTCTGGACTCACTGCACTGCATCCCCAGTGGTGTCAGTGCACTCTCTGGACTCACTGCAGTGCATCCCCAGTGGTGCCAGTGCACTCTCTGGACTCACTGCAGTGCATCCCCAGTGGTGCCAGTGCACTCTCTGGACTCACTGCAGTGCATCCCCAGTGGCGCCAGTGCACTCTCTGGACTCACTGCACTGCATCCCCAGTGGTGCCAGTGCACTCTCTGCACTCACTGCACTGCATTCCCAGTGGTGCCAGTGAAGTCTCTGGACTCACTGCACTGCATCCCCAGTGGTGCCTCTGCACTCTCTGGACTCACTGCACTGCATCCCCACTGCTGCCAGTGCACTCTCTGGACTCACTGCACTGCATACCCAGTGGTGCCAGTGCACTCTCTGGACTCACTGCACTGCATCCCCAGTGGTGCCAGTGCACTCTCTCGAGTCACTGCACTACATCCCCAGTAGTGCCAGTGCACTTCACTGGACTCACTGTACTGCATCATCGGTGGTGCCAGTGCACTCTCTGGACTCACTGCACTGCATCCCCAGTGGTGCCAGTGTACTCTCTGGACTCACTGCACTGCAGGCCCAGTGGTACCAGTGCACTCTCTGGACTCACTGTACTGCATCACCAGTGGTGCCAGTGCACTCTCTGGACTCACTGCACTGCATCCCCAGTGGTTCCAGTGCATTCACTGGACTCACTGTACTGCATCTCCAGTGGTGCCAGTGCACTCTCTGGACTCACTGCACTGCATCCCCAGTGGTGCCAGTGAGCTCTCTGGACTCACTGCACTGCATCACCAGTGGTGCCAGTGCACTCACAGGATTCACTGCACTGCATCCCCAGTGGTGCTAGTGCAGTCTCTGGACTCACTGCAGTGCATCCCCAGTGGTGCCAGTGCACTCTCTGGACTCACTGAAGTGCATTCTCAGTGGTGCCAGTGCACTCTCTGGGCTCACTGCACTGCATCCCCAGTGGTGCCAGTGCACTCTCTGGACTCACTGTACTGCATCACCAGTGGTGCCAGTGCACTCTCTGGACTCACTGCACTGCATCCCCAGTGGTGCCAGTGCACTCTCTGGACTCACTGCAGTGCATCCCCAGTGGTGCCAGTGCACTCTCTGGACTCACTGCACTGCATCCCCAGTGGTGCCAGTGCACTCTCTGGACTCACTGCAGTGCATCCACAGTGGTGCCAGTGCACTCACTGGACTCACTGCAGTGCATTCCCTCTGGTGCCAGTGCACTCTCTGGACTCACTGCACTGCATCCCCAGTGGTGCCAGTGCACTCTCTGGACTCACTGCACTGCATCCCCACTGGTGCGAGTGCATTCTCTGGACTCACTGCAGTGCATCACCAGTGGTGCCAGTGCACTCTCTGGACTCACTGAGGTGCATCCCCAGTGGTGCCAGTGCACTCTCTGGAGTCACTGAAGTGCATCCCCAGTGGTGCCAGTGCACTCTCTGGACTCACTGCACTGCATCCCCAGTGGTGCCAGTGCACTCTCTGGACTCACTGAACTGCATCCCCAGTGGTGCCAGTGCACTCTCTGGACTCACTGCACTGCATCCCCAGTGGTGACAGTGCACTCTCTGGACTCACTGCACTGCATCCCCAGTGGTGCCACTGCACTCTCTGGACTCACTGCACTGCATCCCCAGTGGTGCCAGTGCACTCTCTGGACTCACTGCACTGCATCCCCAGTGGTGCCAGTGCACTCACTGGACTCACTGCAGTGCATCCCCACTGGTGCCAGTGCACTCTCTGGACTCACTGCACTGCATCCCCAGTGGTGCCAGTACACTCTCTGGACTCACTGCACTGCATCCCCAGTGGTTCCAGCGCACTCTCTGGACTCACTGCACTGCATCCCCAGTGGTGCTAGTGCACTCTGTGGACTCACTGCAGTGCATCCCCAGTGGTGCCAGTGCACTCTCTGGACTCACTGCAGTGCATCCCCAGTGGTGCCAGTGCACTCTCTGGACTCACTGCACTGCATCTCCAGTGGTGCCAGTGCACTCTCTGGACTCACTTCTCTGCATTCCCAGTGGTGCCAGTGAAGTCTCTGGACTCACTGCACTGCTTCCCCAGTGCTGCCAGTGCACTCACTGGACTCACTGCAGTGCATCCCCACTGGTGCCATTGCACTCTCTGGGCTCACTGCAGTGCATCCCCAGTGGTGCCAGTGCACTCTCTGGACTCACTGCACTGCATCCCCAGTGGTGCCTGTGCGCTCTCTGGAGTCACAGCACTGCATCCCCAGTGGTGCCAGTGCAATCTCTGGACTCACTGCACTGCATCCCCAGTGGTGCCAGTGCACCCTCTGGACTCACTGAAGTGCATTCTCAGTGGTGCCAGTGCACTCTCTGGACTCACTTCAGTGCATCCCCAGTGGTGCCAGTGCACTCTCTGGACTCACTGAACTGCATCCCCAGTGGTGCCAGTGCACTCTCTGGACTCACTGCACTGCATCCCCAGTGCTGCCAGTGCACTCTCTGGACTCACTGCACTGCATCCCTAGTGGTGCCACTGCACTCTCTGGACTCACTGCACTGCTTCCCCATTGGTGCCAGTGCACTCTCTGGACTCACTGCACTGCATCCCCAGTGGTGCCAGTGCACTCACTGGACTCACTGCAGTGCATCCCCACTGGTGCCAGTGCACTCTCTGGACTCACTGCACTGCATCCCCAGTGGTGCCAGTGCACTCTCTGGACTCACTGCACTGCATCCCCAGTGGTTCCAGCGCACTCTCTGGACTCACTGCACTGCATCCCCAGTGGTGCTAGTGCACTCTGTGGACTCACTGCAGTGCATCCCCAGTGGTGCCAGTGCACTCTCTGGACTCACTGAAGTGCATTCTCAGTGGTGCCAGTGCACTCTCTGGACTCACTTCAGTGCATCCCCAGTGGTGCCAGTACACTCTCTGGACTCACTGCAGTGCATCCCCAGTGGTGCCAGTGCACTCTCTGGACTCACTGCAGTGCATCCCCAGTGGTGCCAGTGCACTCTCTGGACTAACTGCACTGCATCCCCAGTGGTGCCAGTGCACTCTCTGGACTCACTGCACTGCATCCCCAGTGCTGCCAGTGCACTCTCTTGAGTCACTGCACTGCATCCCCTGTGGTGCAAGAGCACTCTCTGGACTCACAGCAGTGCATCACCAGTGGTGCCAGTGCACTCTCTGGACTCACTGCACTGCATCCCCAGTGGTGCCAGTGCACTCTCTGGACTCACTGCACTGCATCCCCAGTGGTGCTAGTGCACTGTGTGGACTCACTGTACTGCATCCCCAGTGGTGCCAGTGCAATCTCTGGACTCACTGCAGTGCATCCCCAGTGGTGCCAGTGCACTCTCAGGACTCACTGCACTGCATCCCCAGTGGGGCCAGTGCACTCTCTGGACTCACTGCACTGCATCCCCAGTGGTACCAGTGCACTCTCTGGACTCACTGCAGTGCATCCCCAGTGGTGCCAGTGCACTCTCTGGACTCACTGCACTGCATCCCCAGTAGTGCCAGTGCACTCTCTGGACTCACTGCACTGCATCCCCAGTGCTGCCAGTGCACTCACTGGATTCACTGCACTGCATCCCCAGTGGTGCCAGTGCACTCTCTGGACTCACTGCACTGCATCCCCAGTGGTGCCAGTGCACTCTGTGGACTCACTGTACTGCATCCCCAGTGGTGACAGTGCACTCTCTAGACTCACTGCAGTGCATCCCCAGTGGTGCCAGTGCACTCTCTGGACTCACTGCAGTGCATCCCCAGTGGTGCCAGTGCACTCTCTGGACTCACTGCAGTGCATCCCCAGTGGTGCCAGTGCAGTCTCTGGAGTAACTGCAGTGCATCCCCACTGGTGCCAAAGCACTCTCTGGACTCACTGAGGTGCATCCCCAGTGGTGCCACTGCACTCTCTGGACTCACTGCAGTGCATCCCCAGTGGTGCCAGTGCACTCTCTGGACTCATTGAAGTGCATTCTCAGTGGTGCCAGTGCACTCTCTGGACTCACTGCAGTGCATCCCCAGTGGTGCCAGTACACTCACTGGACTCACTGCACTGCATCCCCAGTGGTGCCAGTGCACTCTCTGGACTCACTAAACTGCATCCCCAGTGGTGCCACTGCACTCTCTGGACTCACTGCACTGCTTCCCCAGTGGTGCCAGTGCACTCACTGGACTCACTGCAGTGCATCCCCAGTGGTGCCAGTGCACTCTCTGGACTCACTGCACTGCATCCCCAGTGGTGCCAGTGCGCTCTCTGGAGTCACAGCACTGCATCCCCAGTGGTGCCAGTGCAATCTCTGGACTCACTGCACTGCATCCCCAGTAGTGCCAGTGCACTTTCTGGACTCACTGCACTGCATCCCCGGTGGTGCCAGTGCAGTCTCTGGAGTAACTGCACTGCATCCCCACTGGTGCCAGTGCACTCTCTGGACTCACTGAAGTGCATCCCCAGTGGTGCCAGTGCACTCTCTGGACTCACTGCACTGCATCAACAGTGGTGCCAGTGCACTCTCTGGACTCACTGCACTGCATCCCCAGTGGTGCCAGTGCACTCTCTGGACTCACTGCAGTGCATCCCCAGTGGTGCCAGTGTACTCTCTGGATTCACTGAAGTGCATTCTCAGTGGTGCCAGTGCACTCTCTGGACTCACTGCAGTGCATCCCCAGTGGTGCCAGTACACTCACTGGACTCACTGCACTGCATCCCCAGTGGTGCCAGTGCACTCTCTGGACTCACTGCACTGCATCACCAGTGGTGCCACTGCACTCTCTGGACTCACTGCACTGCTTCCCCAGTGGTGCCAGTGCACTCACTGGACTGACTGCAGTGCATCCCCGCTGGTGCCAGTGCACTCTCTGGGCTCACTGCAGTGCATCCCCAGTGGTGCCAGTGCACTCTCTGGACTCACTGCACTGCATGCCCAGTGGTGCCTGTGCGCTCTCTGGAGTCACAGCACTGCATTCTCAGTGGTGCCAGTGCACTCTCTGGACTCACTGCACTGCATCCCCAGTGGTGCCAGTGCACTCTCTGGACTCACTGAACTGCATCCCCAGTGGTGCCAGTGCACTCTCTGGACTCACTGCACTGCATCCCCAGTGGTGCCAGTGCACTCTCTGGACTCACTGCACTGCATCCCTAGTGGTGCCACTGCACTCTCTGGACTCACTGCACTGCTTCCCCAGTGGTGCCAGTGCACTCTCTGGACTCACTGCACTGCATCCCCAGTGGTGCCAGTGCACTCACTGGACTCACTGCAGTGCATCCCCAGTGGTGCCAGTGCACTCTCTGGAGTCACTGCACTGCATCCCCAGTAGTGCCAGTGCACTCTCTGGACTCACTGCACTGCATCCCCAGTAGTGCTAGTGCACTCTGTGGACTCACTGCACTGCATCCCCAGTGGTTCCAGTGCACTCTCTGGACTCACTGAAGTGCATTCTCAGTGGTGCCACTGCACTCTCTGGACTCACTTCAGTGCATCCCCAGTGGTGCCAGTACACTCTCTGGACTCACTGCAGTGCATCCCCAGTGGTGCCAGTGCACTCTCTGGACTCACTGCACTGCATCCCCAGTGGAGCCAGTGCACTCTCTGGACTCACTGCAGTGCATCCGCAGTGGTGCCATTGCACTCTCTGGACTCACTGCACTGCATCCCCAGTGGTGCCAGTGCACTCACTGGACTCACTGCACTGCATCCCCAGTGCTGCCAGTGCACTCTCTTGAGTCACTGCACTGCATCCCCTGTGGAGCAAGAGCACTCTGAGGACTCACTGCAGTGCATCACCAGTGGTGCCAGTGCACTCTCTGGACTCACTGCACTGCATCCCCAGTGGTGCCAGTGCACTCTCTGGACTCACTGCACTGCATCCCCAGTGGTGCTAGTGCACTGTGTGGACTCACTGTACTGCATGCCCAGTGGTGCCAGTGCAATCTCTGGACTCACTGCAGTGCATCCCCAGTGGTGCCAGTGCACTCTCTGGACTCACTGAAGTGCATTCTCAGTGGTGTCAGTGCACTCTCTGGACTCACTGCACTGCATCCCCAGTAGTGACAGTGCACTCTCTGGACTCACTGCAGTGCATCCCCAGTGGTGCCAGTGCACTCTCTGGACTCACTGCACTGCTTCCCCAGTGGTGCCAGTGCACTCTTTCGAGTCACTGCAGTGCATCCCCAGTGGTGCCAGTGCACTCTCTGGACTCACTGCACTGCATCCCCAGTGGTGCCAGTGCACTCTCTGGACTCACTGCAGTGCATCCCCAGTGGTGCCAGTGCGCTCTCTGGAGTCACAGCACTGCATCCCCAGTGGTGCCAGTGCAATCTCTGGACTCACTGCACTGCATCCCCAGTGGTGCCAGTGCACTCTCTGGACTCACTGAAGTGCATTCTCAGTGGTGCCAGTGCACTCTCTGGACTCACTGCACTGCATCCCCAGTGGTGCCAGTGCACTCTCTGGACTCACTGAACTGCATCCCCAGTGGTGCCAGTGCAATCTCTGGACTCACTGCAGTGCATCCCCAGTGGTGCCAGTGCACTCTCTGGACTCACTGAAGTGCATCCCCAGTGGTGCCAGTGCACTCTCTGGACTCACTGCACTGCATCCCCAGTAGTGACAGTGCACTCTCTGGACTCACTGCAGTGCATCCCCAGTGGGGCCAGTGCACTCTCTGGACTCACTGCGCTGCATCCCCAGTGGTGCCAGTGCACTCTCTGGACTCACTGCACTGCATCGCCAGTGAACACTCTGGACTCACTGCAGGGCATCCCCGGTGGAGCCAGTGTACTCTCAGGACTCACTGCAGTGCATCCCCAGTGGTGCCAGTGCACTCTCTGGACTCACTGCAGTGCATCCCCAGTGGTGCCAGTGCACTCTCTGGACTCACTGCACTGCACCCCAATGCTGCCAGTGCACTGTCTGGCGTCACTGCACTGCATCCCCCGTGGTGCAAGTGCACTCTCTGGACTCACAGGAGTGCATCACCTGTGGTGCCAGTGCACTCTCTGGACTCACTGCATTGCATCCCCAGTGCTGCCAGTGCACTCTCTGGACTCACTGCACTGCATCACCTGTGGTGCCAGTGCACTCTCTGGACTCACTGCACCGCATCCGCAGTAGTGACAGTGCACTCTCTAGAGTCACTGCGCTGCATCCCCAGTTGTGCCAGTGAACTCTCTGGACTCACTGCAGCGCATCCCCAGTGCTGCCAGTGCACTCTCTGGAGTGAATGCAGTGCATCCCCAGTGGTGCCAGTGCACTCTCTGGACTCGCGTCACTGCATCCCCAGTGGTGCCAGTGCACTCGCTGGACTCGCTTCACTGCATCCCCAGTGGTGCCAGTGCACTCTCTGGACTCACTGCAGTGCATCCCCAGTGGTGCCAGTGCAATCTCTGGACTCACTGCACTGCATCCCCAGTGGTGCCAGTGCACTCTCTGGACTCACTGAAGTGCATTCTCAGTGGTGCCAGTGCACTCTCTGGACTCACTGCACTGCATCCCCAGTGGTGCCAGTGCACTCTCTGGACTCACTGAACTGCATCCCCAGTGGTGCCAGTGCAATCTCTGGACTCACTGCAGTGCATCCCCAGTGGTGCCAGTGCACTCTCTGGACTCACTGAAGTGCATCCCCAGTGGTGCCAGTGCACTCTCTGGACTCACTGCACTGCATCCCCAGTAGTGACAGTGCACTCTCTGGACTCACTGCAGTGCATCCCCAGTGGGGCCAGTGCACTCTCTGGACTCACTGCGCTGCATCCCCAGTGGTGCCAGTGCACTCTCTGGACTCACTGCACTGCATCGCCAGTGAACTCTCTGGACTCACTGCAGCGCATACCCAGTGGTACCAGTGCACTCTCTGGAGTGAATGCAGTGCATCCCCAGTGGTGCCAGTGCACTCTCTGGACTCGCGTCACTGCATCCCCAGTGGTGCCAGTGCACTCTCTGGACTCGCTTCACTGCATCCCCAGTGGTGCCAGTGCACTCTCTGGACTCACTGAAGTGCATCCCCAGTGGTGCCAGTGCACTCTCTGGACTCACTGCAGTGCATTCCCGGTGGTGCCAGTGCACTCTCTGGACTCACTGCAGTGCATCCCCAGTGGTGCTAGTGCACTCTGGACTCACTGCAGTGCATCCCCAGTGGTGACAGTGCACTCTCTGGACTCACTGCACTGCATACCCAGTGGTGCCAGTGCACTCTCTAGAGTCACTGTACTGCATCCCCAGTGGTGACAGTGCACTCTCTGGACTCACCGCACTGCACCCTGAGTGGTGCCAGTGCACTCTCTGGACTCACTGTACTGCATCACCAGTGGTGCCAGTGCACTCTCTGGACTCACTGCAGTGCATCCCCAGTGGTGCCAGTGCACTCTCTGGACTCACTGCAGTGCATCCCCAGTGGTGCTAGTGCAGTCTGGACTCACTGCAGTGCATCCCCAGTGGTGCCAGTGCACTCTCTGGACTCACTGAAGTGCATTCTCAGTGGTGCCAGTGCACTCTCTGGGCTCACTGCACTGCATCCCCAGTGGTGCCAGTGCACTCTCTGGACTCACTGTACTGCATCACCAGTGGTGCCAGTGCACTCTCTGGACTCACTGCAGTGCATCCCCAGTGGTGCCAGTGCACTCTCTGGACTCACTGCAGTGCATCCCCAGTGGTGCCAGTGCACTCTCTGGACTCACTACACTGCATCCCCAGTGGTGCCAGTGCACTCTCTGGACTCACTGCAGTGCATCCACAGTGGTGCCAGTGCACTCTCTGGACTCACTGCAGTGCATTCCCTCTGGTGCCAGTGCACTCTCTGGACTCACTGCACTGCATCCCCAGTGGTGCCAGTGCACTCTCTGGACTCACTGAACTGCATCCCCAGTGGTGCGAGTGCATTCTCTGGACTCACTGCAGTGCATCCCCAGTGGTGCCAGTGCACTCTCTGGACTCACTGAGGTGCATCCCCAGTGGTGCCAGTGCACTCTCTGGAGTCACTGAAGTGCATCCCCAGTGGTGCCAGTGCACTCTCTGGACTCACTGCACTGCATCCCCAGTGGTGCCAGTGCACTCTCTGGACTCACTGAACTGCATCCCCAGTGGTGCCAGTGCACTCTCTGGACTCACTGCACTGCATCCCCAGTGGTGCCAGTGCACTCTCTGGACTCACTGCACTGCATCCCCAGTGGTGCCACTGCACTCACTGGACTCACTGCAGTGCATCCCCACTGGTGCCAGTGCACTCTCTGGACTCACTGCACTGCATCCCCAGTGGTGCCAGTGCACTCTCTGGACTCACTGCACTGCATCCCCAGTGGTTCCAGCGCACTCTCTGGACTCACTGCACTGCATCCCCAGTGGTGCTAGTGCACTCTGTGGACTCACTGCAGTGCATCCCCAGTGGTGCCAGTGCACTCTCTGGACTCACTGAAGTGCATTCTCAGTGGTGCCAGTGCACTCTCTGGACTCACTTCAGTGCATCCCCAGTGGTGCCAGAGCACTCTCTGGACTCACCGCACCGCATCCCCAGTGGTGCCATTGCACTCTCTGGACTCACTGCACTGCATCTCCAGTGGTGCCAGTGCACTCTCTGGATTCACTGCACTGCATCCCCAGTGCTGCCAGTGCACTCTCTTGAGTCACTGCACTGCATCCCCTGTGGTGCAAGAGCACTCTCTGGACTCACAGCAGTGCTCACCAGTGGTGCCAGTGCACTCTCTGGACTCACTGCACTGCATCCCCAGTGGTGCCAGTGCACTCTCTGGACTCACTGCACTGCATCCCCAGTGGTGCTAGTGCACTGTGTGGACTCACTGTACTGCATCCCCAGTGGTGTCAGTGCAATCTCTGGACTCACTGCAGTGCATCCCCAGTGGTGCCAGTGCACTCTCAGGACTCACTGCACTGCATCCCCAGTGCTGCCAGTGCACTCTCTGGACTCACTGCACTGCATCCCCAGTAGTGACAGTGCACTCTCTGGACTCACTGCACTGCATCCCCAGTGGTGCCAGTGCACTCACTGGATTCACTGCACTGCATCCCCAGTGGGGCCAGTGCACTCTCTGGACTCACTGCACTGCATCCCCAGTGGTGCCAGTGCATTCACTGGACTCACTGGACTGCATCCCCAGTGGTGCCAGTGCACTCTCTGGACTCACTGCACTGCATCCCCAGTGGTGCCAGTGCACTCTCTGGACTCACTGCACTGCATCCCCACTGGTGCCAGTGTACTCTCTGGACTCACTGCACTGCATCCCCAGTGGTGCCAGTGCACTCACTGGACTCACTGGACACATCCCCAGTGGTGCCAGTGCACTCTCTGGACTCACTGCGCTGCATCCCCAGTGGTGCCAGTGCACTCTCTGGACTCACTGCACTGCATCCCCACTGGTTCCAGTGTACTCTCTGGACTCACTGCAGTGCATCCCCAGTGGTGCCAGTGCACTCTCTGGACTCACTGCACTGCATCCCCACTGGTGCCAGTGCACTCTCTGGACTCACTGAAGTGCATCCCCAGCTGTGCCAGTGCACTCTCTGGACTCAATGCACTGCATCCCCAGTGGTGCCAGTGCACTCTCTGGACTCACTGCACTGCATCCCCAGTGGTGCCAGTGCAATCTCTGGACTCACTGTAGTGCATCCCCAGTGGTGCCAGTGCACTCTCTGGACTCACTGCAGTGCATCCCCAGTGGTGCCAGTGCACTCACTGGACTCACTGCAGTGCATCCCCACTGGTGCCAGTGCACTCTCTGGACTCACTGCACTGCATCCCCAGTGGTGCCAGTGCACTCTCTGGACTCACTGCACTGCAGCCTCATTGGTGCCAGTGCACTCTCTGGACTCACTGCACTGCATCACAGGTAGTGCCAGTGCACTCTCTGGACTCACTGCAGTGCATCCCCAGTGGTGCCAGTGCACTCTCTGGACTCACTGCACTGCATCCCCAGTGGTGCCAGTGCACTCTCTGCACTCACTTCTCTGCATTCCCAGTGGTGCCAGTGAAGTCTCTGGACTCACTGCACTGCATCCCCAGTGGTGCCAGTGCACTCTCTGGACTCACTGCAGTGCATCCCCAGTGGTGACAGTGCACTCTCTGGACTCACTGCAGTGCATCCCCAGTGGTGACAGTGCACTCTCTGGACTCACTGCAGTGCATCCCCAGTGGTGCCAGTGCACTCTCTGGACTCACTGCACTGCATCCCCAGTGGTGCCAGTGCACTCTCTGGACTCACTGCACTGCATCCCCAGTGGTGCCTCTGCACTCTCTGGAGTCACAGCACTGCATCCCCAGTGGTGCCAGTGCACTCTCTGGACTCACTGAAGTGCATCCCCAGTGGTGCCAGTGCACTCTCTGGACTCACTGAAGTGCATTCTCAGTGGTGCCAGTGCACTCTCTGGACTCACTGCAGTGCATCCCCAGTGGTGCCAGTACACTCACTGGACTCACTGCACTGCATCCCCAGTGGTGCCAGTGCACTCTCTGGACTCACTAATCTGCATCACCAGTGGTGCCTCTGCACTCTCTGGACTCACTGCACTGCTTCCCCAGTGGTGCCAGTGCACTCACTGGACTCACTGCAGTGCATCCCCACTGGTGCCAGTGCACTCTCTGGGCTCACTGCAGTGCATCCCCAGTGGTGCCAGTGCACTCTCTGGACTCACTGCAGTGCATCCCCAGTGGTGCCTGTGCGCTCTCTGGAGTCACAGCACTGCATCCCCAGTGGTGCCAGTGCAATCTCTGGACTCACTGCACTGCATCCCCAGTGGTGCCAGTGCACTCTCTGGACTCACTGAAGTGCATTCTCAGTGGTGCCAGTGCACTCTCTGGACTCACTGCACTGCATCCCCAGTGGTGCCAGTGCACTCTCTGGACTCACTGAACTGCATCCCCAGTGGTGCCAGTGCACTCTCTGGACTCACTGCACTGCATCCCCAGTGCTGCCAGTGCACTCTCTGGACTCAATGCACTGCATCCCTAGTGGTGCCACTGCACTCTCTGGACTCACTGCACTGCTTCCCCAGTGGTGCCAGTGCACTCTCTGGACTCACTGCACTGCATCCCCAGTGGTGCCAGTGCACTCTCTGGACTCACTGCAGTGCATCCCCACTGGTGCCAGTGCACTCTCTGGACTCATTGCACTGCATCCCCAGTGGTGCCAGTGCACTCTCTGGACTCACTGCACTGCATCCCCAGTGGTTCCAGCGCACTCTCTGGACTCACTGCACTGCATCCCCAGTGGTGCTAGTGCACTCTGTGGACTCACTGCAGTGCATCCCCAGTGGTGCCAGTGCACTCTCTGGACTCACTGAAGTGCATCCCCAGTGGTGCCAGTGCACTCTCTGGACTCACTGCAGTGCATTCCCGGTGGTGCCAGTGCACTCTCTGGACTCACTGCAGTGCATCCCCAGTGGTGCTAGTGCACTCTGGACTCACTGCAGTGCATCCCCAGTGGTGACAGTGCACTCTCTGGACTCACTGCACTGCATACCCAGTGGTGCCAGTGCACTCTCTAGAGTCACTGTACTGCATCCCCAGTGGTGCCAGTGCACTCTCTGGACTCACCGCACTGCATCACCAGTGGTGCCAGTGCACTCTCTGGACTCACTGCAGTGCATCCCCAGTGGTGCCAGTGCACTCTCTGGACTCACTGTACTGCATCACCAGTGGTGCCAGTGCACTCTCTGGACTCACTGCAGTGCATCCCCAGTGGTGCCAGTGCACTCTCTGGACTCACTGCAGTGCATCCCCAGTGGTGCCAGTGCACTCTCTGGACTCACTGCAGTGCATCCACAGTGGTGCCAGTGCACTCACTGGACTCACTGCAGTGCATTCCCTCTGGTGCCAGTGCACTCTCTGGACTCACTGCACTGCATCCCCAGTGGTGCCAGTGCACTCTCTGGACTCACTGCACTGCATCCCCAGTGGTGCGAGTGCATTCTCTGGACTCACTGCAGTGCATCACCAGTGGTGCCAGTGCACTCTCTTGACTCACTGAGGTGCATCCCCAGTGGTGCCAGTGCACTCTCTGGAGTCACTGAAGTGCATCCCCAGTGGTGCCAGTGCACTCTCTGGACTCACTGCACTGCATACCCAGTGGTGCCAGTGCACTCTCTGGACTCACTGAACTGCATCCCCAGTGGTGCCAGTGCACTCTCTGGACTCACTGCACTGCATCCCCAGTGGTGACAGTGCACTCTCTGGACTCACTGCACTGCATCCCCAGTGGTGCCACTGCACTCTCTGGACTCACTGCACTGCTTCCCCAGTGGTGCCAGTGCACTCTCTGGACTTACTGCAGTGCATCCCCAGTGGTGCCAGTGCACTCACTGGACTCACTGCAGTGCATCCCCAGTGGTGCCAGTGCACTCTCTGGACTCACTGCACTGCATCCCAAGTGGTGCCAGTGCACACTCTGTGGACTCACTGCACTGCATCCCCAGTGGTTCCAGCGCACTCTCTGGACTCACTGCACTGCATCCCCAGTGGTGCTACTGCACTCTGTGGACTCACTGCAGTGCATCCCCAGTGGTGCCAGTGCACTCTCTGGACTCACTGAAGTGCATTCTCAGTGGTGCCAGTGCACTCTCTGGACTCACTGAACTGCATCCCCAGTGGTGCCAGTGCACTCTCTGGACTCACCGCACCGCATCCCCAGTGGTGCCATTGCACTCTCTGGACTCACTGCACTGCATCCCCAGTGGTGCCAGTGCACTCTCTGGATTCACTGCACTGCATCCCCAGTGCTGCCAGTGCACTCTCTTGAGTCACTGCACTGCATCCCCTGTGGTGCAAGAGCACTCTCTGGACTCACAGCAGTGCTCACCAGTGGTGCCAGTGCACTCTGTGGACTCACTGCACTGCATCCCCAGTGGTGCCAGTGCACTCTCTGGACTCACTGCACTGCATCCCCAGTGGTGCTAGTGCACTGTGTGGACTCACTGTACTGCATCCCCAGTGGTGTCAGTGCAATCTCTGGACTCACTGCAGTGCATCCCCAGTGGTGCCAGTGCACTCTCAGGACTCACTGCACTGCATCCCCAGTGGTGCCAGTGCACTCTCTGGACTCACTGCACTGCATCCCCAGTAGTGACAGTGCACTCTCTGGACTCACTGCACTGCATCCCCAGTGGTGCCAGTGCACTCACTGGATTCACTGCACTGCATCCCCAGTGGGGCCAGTGCACTCTCTGGACTCACTGCACTGCATCCCCAGTGGTGCCAGTGCATTCACTGGACTCACTGGACTGCATCCCCAGTGGTGCCAGTGCACTCTCTGGACTCACTGCACAGCATCCCCAGTGGTGCCAGTGCACTCTCTGGACTCACTGCACTGCATCCCCACTGGTGCCAGTGTACTCTCTGGACTCACTGCACTGCATCCCCAGTGGTGCCAGTGCACTCACTGGACTCACTGGACACATCCCCAGTGGTGCCAGTGCACTCTCTGGACTCACTGCGCTGCATCCCCAGTGGTGCCAGTGCACTCTCTGGACTCACTGCACTGCATCCCCACTGGTTCCAGTGTACTCTCTGGACTCACTGCACTGCATCCCCAGTGGTGCCAGTGCACTCTCTGGACTCACTGCACTGCATCCCCACTGGTGCCAGTGCACTCTCTGGACTCACTGCACTGCATCCCCAGTTGTGCCAGTGCACTCTCTGGACTCACTGCACTGCATCCCCAGTGGTGCCAGTGCACTCTCTGGACTCACTAAACTGCATCCCCAGTGGTGCCACTGCACTCTCTGGACTCACTGCACTGCTTCCCCAGTGGTGCCAGTGCACTCACTGGACTCACTGCAGTGCATCCCCAGTGGTGCCAGTGCACTCTCTGGACTCACTGCACTGCATCCCCAGTGGTGCCAGTGCGCTCTCTGGAGTCACAGCACTGCATCCCCAGTGGTGCCAGTGCAATCTCTGGACTCACTGCACTGCATCCCCAGTGGTGCCAGTGCACTCTCTGGACTCACTGCACTGCATCCCCGGTGGTGCCAGTGCAGTCTCTGGAGTAACTGCACTGCATCCCCACTGGTGCCAGTGCACTCTCTGGACTCACTGAAGTGCATCCCCAGTGGTGCCAGTGCACTCTCTGGACTCACTGCACTGCATCAACAGTGGTGCCAGTGCACTCTCTGGACTCACTGCACTGCATCCCCAGTGGTGCCAGTGCACTCTCTGGACTCACTGCAGTGCATCCCCAGTGGTGCCAGTGCACTCTCTGGATTCACTGAAGTGCATTCTCAGTGGTGCCAGTGCACTCTCTGGACTCACTGCAGTGCATCCCCAGTGGTGCCAGTACACTCACTGGACTCACTGCACTGCATCCCCAGTGGTGCCAGTGCACTCTCTGGACTCACTGCACTGCATCACCAGTGGTGCCACTGCACTCTCTGGACTCACTGCACTGCTTCCCCAGTGGTGCCAGTGCACTCACTGGACTGACTGCAGTGCATCCCCGCTGGTGCCAGTGCACTCTCTGGGCTCACTGCAGTGCATCCCCAGTGGTGCCAGTGCACTCTCTGGACTCACTGCACTGCATGCCCAGTGGTGCCTGTGCGCTCTCTGGAGTCACAGCACTGCATTCTCAGTGGTGCCAGTGCACTCTCTGGACTCACTGCACTGCATCCCCAGTGGTGCCAGTGCACTCTCTGGACTCACTGAACTGCATCCCCAGTGGTGCCAGTGCACTCTCTGGACTCACTGCACTGCATCCCCAGTGGTGCCAGTGCACTCTCTGGACTCACTGCACTGCATCCCTAGTGGTGCCACTGCACTCTCTGGACTCACTGCACTGCTTCCCCAGTGGTGCCAGTGCACTCTCTGGACTCACTGCACTGCATCCCCAGTGGTGCCAGTGCACTCACTGGACTCACTGCAGTGCATCCCCAGTGGTGCCAGTGCACTCTCTGGAGTCACTGCACTGCATCCCCAGTAGTGCCAGTGCACTCTCTGGACTCACTGCACTGCATCCCCAGTAGTGCTAGTGCACTCTGTGGACTCACTGCACTGCATCCCCAGTGGTGCCAGTGCACTCTCTGGACTCACTGAAGTGCATTCTCAGTGGTGCCACTGCACTCTCTGGACTCACTTCAGTGCATCCCCAGTGGTGCCAGTACACTCTCTGGACTCACTGCAGTGCATCCCCAGTGGTGCCAGTGCACTCTCTGGACTCACTGCACTGCATCCCCAGTGGAGCCAGTGCACTCTCTGGACTCACTGCAGTGCATCCGCAGTGGTGCCATTGCACTCTCTGGACTCACTGCACTGCATCCCCAGTGGTGCCAGTGCACTCACTGGACTCACTGCACTGCATCCCCAGTGCTGCCAGTGCACTCTCTTGAGTCACTGCACTGCATCCCCTGTGGTGCAAGAGCACTCTGAGGACTCACTGCAGTGCATCACCAGTGGTGCCAGTGCACTCTCTGGACTCACTGCACTGCATCCCCAGTGGTGCCTGTGCACTCTCTGGACTCACTGCACTGCATCCCCAGTGGTGCTAGTGCACTGTGTGGACTCACTGTACTGCATCCCCAGTGGTGCCAGTGCAATCTCTGGACTCACTGCAGTGCATCCCCAGTGGTGCCAGTGCACTCTCTGGACTCACTGCACTGCTTCCGCAGTGGTGCCAGTGCACTCTTTCGAGTCACTGCAGTGCATCCCCAGTGGTGCCAGTGCACTCTCTGGACTCACTGCACTGCATCCCCAGTAGTGCCAGTGCACTCTCTGGACTCACTGCAGTGCATTCTCAGTGGTGTCAGTGCACTCTCTGGACTCACTGCACTGCATCCCCAGTAGTGACAGTGCACTCTCTGGACTCACTGCAGTGCATCCCCAGTGGTGCCAGTGCACTCTCTGGACTCACTGCACTGCTTCCGCAGTGGTGCCAGTGCACTCTTTCGAGTCACTGCAGTGCATCCCCAGTGGTGCCAGTGCACTCTCTGGACTCACTGCAGTGCATCCCCAGTGGTGCCAGTGCACTCTCTGGACTCACTGCAGTGCATCCCCAGTAGTGCCAGTGCACTCTCTGGACTCACTGCACTGCATCCCCAGTAGTGCCAGTGCACTCTCTGGACTCACTGCACTGCATCCCCAGTAGTGCTAGTGCACTCTGTGGACTCACTGCACTGCATCCCCAGTGGTGCCAGTGCACTCTCTGGACTCACTGAAGTGCATTCTCAGTGGTGCCACTGCACTCTCTGGACTCACTTCAGTGCATCCCCAGTGGTGCCAGTACACTCTCTGGACTCACTGCAGTGCATCCCCAGTGGTGCCAGTGCACTCTCTGGACTCACTGCACTGCATCCCCAGTGGAGCCAGTGCACTCTCTGGACTCACTGCAGTGCATCCGCAGTGGTGCCATTGCACTCTCTGGACTCACTGCACTGCATCCCCAGTGGTGCCAGTGCACTCACTGGACTCACTGCACTGCATCCCCAGTGCTGCCAGTGCACTCTCTTGAGTCACTGCACTGCATCCCCTGTGGTGCAAGAGCACTCTGAGGACTCACTGCAGTGCATCACCAGTGGTGCCAGTGCACTCTCTGGACTCACTGCACTGCATCCCCAGTGGTGCCTGTGCACTCTCTGGACTCACTGCACTGCATCCCCAGTGGTGCTAGTGCACTGTGTGGACTCACTGTACTGCATCCCCAGTGGTGCCAGTGCAATCTCTGGACTCACTGCAGTGCATCCCCAGTGGTGCCAGTGCACTCTCTGGACTCACTGAAGTGCATTCTCAGTGGTGTCAGTGCACTCTCTGGACTCACTGCACTGCATCCCCAGTAGTGACAGTGCACTCTCTGGACTCACTGCAGTGCATCCCCAGTGGTGCCAGTGCACTCTCTGGACTCACTGCACTGCTTCCGCAGTGGTGCCAGTGCACTCTTTCGAGTCACTGCAGTGCATCCCCAGTGGTGCCAGTGCACTCTCTGGACTCACTGCAGTGCATCCCCAGTGGTGCCAGTGCACTCTCTGGACTCACTGCAGTGCATCCCCAGTGGTGCCAGTGCGCTCTCTGGAGTCACAGCACTGCATCCCCAGTGGTGCCAGTGCAATCTCTGGACTCACTGCACTGCATCCCCAGTGGTGCCAGTGCACTCTCTGGACTCACTGAAGTGCATTCTCAGTGGTGCCAGTGCACTCTCTGGACTCACTGCACTGCATCCCCAGTGGTGCCAGTGCACTCTCTGGACTCACTGAACTGCATCCCCAGTGGTGCCAGTGCAATCTCTGGACTCACTGCAGTGCATCCCCAGTGGTGCCAGTGCACTCTCTGGACTCACTGAAGTGCATCCCCAGTGGTGCCAGTGCACTCTCTGGACTCACTGCACTGCATCCCCAGTAGTGACAGTGCACTCTCTGGACTCACTGCAGTGCATCCCCAGTGGGGCCAGTGCACTCTCTGGACTCACTGCGCTGCATCCCCAGTGGTGCCAGTGCACTCTCTGGACTCACTGCACTGCATCGCCAGTGAACACTCTGGACTCACTGCAGGGCATCCCCGGTGGAGCCAGTGTACTCTCAGGACTCACTGCAGTGCATCCCCAGTGGTGCCAGTGCACTCTCTGGACTCACTGCAGTGCATCCCCAGTGGTGCCAGTGCACTCTCTGGACTCACTGCACTGCACCCCAATGCTGCCAGTGCACTGTCTGGCGTCACTGCACTGCATCCCCCGTGGTGCAAGTGCACTCTCTGGACTCACAGGAGTGCATCACCTGTGGTGCCAGTGCACTCTCTGGACTCACTGCATTGCATCCCCAGTGCTGCCAGTGCACTCTCTGGACTCACTGCACTGCATCACCTGTGGTGCCAGTGCACTCTCTGGACTCACTGCACCGCATCCGCAGTAGTGACAGTGCACTCTCTAGAGTCACTGCGCTGCATCCCCAGTTGTGCCAGTGAACTCTCTGGACTCACTGCAGCGCATCCCCAGTGCTGCCAGTGCACTCTCTGGAGTGAATGCAGTGCATCCCCAGTGGTGCCAGTGCACTCTCTGGACTCGCGTCACTGCATCCCCAGTGGTGCCAGTGCACTCTCTGGACTCGCTTCACTGCATCCCCAGTGGTGCCAGTGCACTCTCTGGACTCACTGCAGTGCATCCCCAGTGGTGCCAGTGCACTCTCTGGACTCACTGCAGTGCATCCCCAGTGGTGCCAGTGCAATCTCTGGACTCACTGCACTGCATCCCCAGTGGTGCCAGTGCACTCTCTGGACTCACTGAAGTGCATTCTCAGTGGTGCCAGTGCACTCTCTGGACTCACTGCACTGCATCCCCAGTGGTGCCAGTGCACTCTCTGGACTCACTGAACTGCATCCCCAGTGGTGCCAGTGCAATCTCTGGACTCACTGCAGTGCATCCCCAGTGGTGCCAGTGCACTCTCTGGACTCACTGAAGTGCATCCCCAGTGGTGCCAGTGCACTCTCTGGACTCACTGCACTGCATCCCCAGTAGTGACAGTGCACTCTCTGGACTCACTGCAGTGCATCCCCAGTGGGGCCAGTGCACTCTCTGGACTCACTGCGCTGCATCCCCAGTGGTGCCAGTGCACTCTCTGGACTCACTGCACTGCATCGCCAGTGAACTCTCTGGACTCACTGCAGCGCATACCCAGTGGTACCAGTGCACTCTCTGGAGTGAATGCAGTGCATCCCCAGTGGTGCCAGTGCACTCTCTGGACTCGCGTCACTGCATCCCCAGTGGTGCCAGTGCACTCTCTGGACTCGCTTCACTGCATCCCCAGTGGTGCCAGTGCACTCTCTGGACTCACTGAAGTGCATCCCCAGTGGTGCCAGTGCACTCTCTGGACTCACTGCAGTGCATTCCCGGTGGTGCCAGTGCACTCTCTGGACTCACTGCAGTGCATCCCCAGTGGTGCTAGTGCACTCTGGACTCACTGCAGTGCATCCCCAGTGGTGACAGTGCACTCTCTGGACTCACTGCACTGCATACCCAGTGGTGCCAGTGCACTCTCTAGAGTCACTGTACTGCATCCCCAGTGGTGACAGTGCACTCTCTGGACTCACCGCACTGCACCCTGAGTGGTGCCAGTGCACTCTCTGGACTCACTGTACTGCATCACCAGTGGTGCCAGTGCACTCTCTGGACTCACTGCAGTGCATCCCCAGTGGTGCCAGTGCACTCTCTGGACTCACTGCAGTGCATCCCCAGTGGTGCTAGTGCAGTCTGGACTCACTGCAGTGCATCCCCAGTGGTGCCAGTGCACTCTCTGGACTCACTGAAGTGCATTCTCAGTGGTGCCAGTGCACTCTCTGGGCTCACGGCACTGCATCCCCAGTGGTGCCAGTGCACTCTCTGTACTCACTGTACTGCATCACCAGTGGTGCCAGTGCACTCTCTGGACTCACTGCAGTGCATCCCCAGTGGTGCCAGTGCACTCTCTGGACTCACTGCAGTGCATCCCCAGTGGTGCCAGTGCACTCTCTGGACTCACTACACTGCATCACCAGTGGTGCCAGTGCACTCTCTGGACTCACTGCAGTGCATCACCAGTGGTGCCAGTGCACTCTCTGGACTCACTGCAGTGCATTCCCTCTGGTGCCAGTGCACTCTCTGGACTCACTGCACTGCATCCCCAGTGGTGCCAGTGCACTCTCTGGACTCACTGAACTGCATCCCCTGTGGTGCGAGTGCATTCTCTGGACTCACTGCAGTGCATCCCCAGTGGTGCCAGTGCACTCTCTGGACTCACTGAGGTGCATCCCCAGTGGTGCCAGTGCACTCTCTGGAGTCACTGAAGTGCATCCCCAGTGGTGCCAGTGCACTCTCTGGACTCACTGCACTGCATCCCCAGTGGTGCCAGTGCACTCTCTGGACTCACTGAACTGCATCCCCAGTGGTGCCAGTGCACTCTCTGGACTCACTGCACTGCATCCCCAGTGGTGACAGTGCACTCTCTGGACTCACTGCACTGCATCCCCAGTGGTGCCACTGCACTCAATGGACTCACTGCAGTGCATCCCCAGTGGTGCCAGTGCACTCTCTGGACTCACTGCACTGCATCCCCAGTGGTGCCAGTGCACTCTCTGGACTCACTGCACTGCATCCCCAGTGGTTCCAGCGCACTCTCTGGACTCACTGCACTGCATCCCCAGTGGTGCTAGTGCACTCTGTGGACTCACTGCAGTGCATCCCCAGTGGTGCCAGTGCACTCTCTGGACTCACTGAAGTGCATTCTCAGTGGTGCCAGTGCACTCTCTGGACTCACTTCAGTGCATCCCCAGTGGTGCCAGAGCACTCTCTGGACTCACCGCACCGCATCCCCAGTGGTGCCATTGCACTCTCTGGACTCACTGCACTGCATCTCCAGTGGTGCCAGTGCACTCTCTGGATTCACTGCACTGCATCCCCAGTGCTGCCAGTGCACTCTCTTGAGTCACTGCACTGCATCACCTGTGGTGCAAGAGCACTCTCTGGACTCACAGCAGTGCTCACCAGTGGTGCCAGTGCACTCTCTGGACTCACTGCACTGCATCCCCAGTGGTGCCAGTGCACTCTCTGGACTCACTGCACTGCATCCCCAGTGGTGCTAGTGCACTGTGTGGACTCACTGTACTGCATCCCCAGTGGTGTCAGTGCAATCTCTGGACTCACTGCAGTGCATCCCCAGTGGTGCCAGTGCACTCTCAGGACTCACTGCACTGCATCCCCAGTGCTGCCAGTGCACTCTCTGGACTCACTGCACTGCATCCCCAGTAGTGACAGTGCACTCTCTGGACTCACTGCACTGCATCCCCAGTGGTGCCAGTGCACTCACTGGATTCACTGCACTGCATCCCCAGTGGGGCCAGTGCACTCTCTGGACTCACTGCACTGCATCCCCAGTGGTGCCAGTGCATTCACTGGACTCACTGGACTGCATCCCCAGTGGTGCCAGTGCACTCTCTGGACTCACTGCACTGCATCCCTAGTGGTGCCACTGCACTCTCTGGACTCACTGCACTGCATCCCCTCTGGTGCCAGTGTACTCTCTGGACTCACTGCACTGCATCCCCAGTGGTGCCAGTGCACTCACTGGACTCACTGGACACATCCCCAGTGGTGCCAGTGCACTCTCTGGACTCACTGCGCTGCATCCCCAGTGGTGCCAGTGCACTCTCTGGACTCACTGCACTGCATCCCCACTGGTTCCAGTGTACTCTCTGGACTCACTGCACTGCATCCCCAGTGGTGCCAGTGCACTCTCTGGACTCACTGCACTGCATCCCCACTGGTGCCAGTGCACTCTCTGGACTCACTGAAGTGCATCCCCAGCTGTGCCAGTGCACTCTCTGGACTCAATGCACTGCATCCCCAGTGGTGCCAGTGCACTCTCTGGACTCACTGCACTGCATCCCCAGTGGTGCCAGTGCAATCTCTGGACTCACTGTAGTGCATCCCCAGTGGTGCCAGTGCACTCTCTGGACTCACTGCAGTGCATCCCCAGTGGTGCCAGTGCACTCACTGGACTCACTGCAGTGCATCCCCACTGGTGCCAGTGCACTCTCTGGACTCACTGCACTGCATCCCCAGTGGTGCCAGTGCACTCTCTGGACTCACTGCACTGTAGCCTCATTGGTGCC
Source organism: Anser brachyrhynchus (assembly GCF_964034855.1). NCBI lineage: Eukaryota > Metazoa > Chordata > Aves > Anseriformes > Anatidae > Anser > Anser brachyrhynchus. The sequence goes on along the minus strand of NW_027663550.1, from coordinate 48,556 downwards.
AGTGCACTCTCTGGACTCACTGCACTGCATCACAGGTAGTGCCAGTGCACTCTCTGGACTCACTGCAGTGCATCCCCAGTGGTGCCAGTGCACTCTCTGGACTCACTGCACTGCATCCCCAGTGGTGCCAGTGCACTCTCTGCACTCACTTCTCTGCATTCCCAGTGGTGCCAGTGAAGTCTCTGGACTCACTGCACTGCATCCCCAGTGGTGCCAGTGCACTCTCTGGACTCACTGCAGTGCATCCCCAGTGGTGACAGTGCACTCTCTGGACTCACTGCAGTGCATCCCCAGTGGTGACAGTGCACTCTCTGGACTCACTGCAGTGCATCCCCAGTGGTGCCAGTGCACTCTCTGGACTCACTGCACTGCATCCCCAGTGGTGCCAGTGCACTCTCTGGACTCACTGCACTGCATCCCCAGTGGTGCCTCTGCACTCTCTGGAGTCACAGCACTGCATCCCCAGTGGTGCCAGTGCACTCTCTGGACTCACTGAAGTGCATCCCCAGTGGTGCCAGTGCACTCTCTGGACTCACTGAAGTGCATTCTCAGTGGTGCCAGTGCACTCTCTGGACTCACTGCAGTGCATCCCCAGTGGTGCCAGTACACTCACTGGACTCACTGCACTGCATCCCCAGTGGTGCCAGTGCACTCTCTGGACTCACTAATCTGCATCACCAGTGGTGCCTCTGCACTCTCTGGACTCACTGCACTGCTTCCCCAGTGGTGCCAGTGCACTCACTGGACTCACTGCAGTGCATCCCCACTGGTGCCAGTGCACTCTCTGGGCTCACTGCAGTGCATCCCCAGTGGTGCCAGTGCACTCTCTGGACTCACTGCAGTGCATCCCCAGTGGTGCCTGTGCGCTCTCTGGACTCACTGAAGTGCATTCTCAGTGGTGCCAGTGCACTCTCTGGGCTCACTGCACTGCATCCCCAGTGGTGCCAGTGCACTCTCTGGACTCACTGAAGTGCATTCTCAGTGGTGCCAGTGCACTCTCTGGACTCACTGCACTGCATCCCCAGTGGTGCCAGTGCACTCTCTGGACTCACTGAACTGCATCCCCAGTGGTGCCAGTGCACTCTCTGGACTCACTGCACTGCATCCCCAGTGCTGCCAGTGCACTCTCTGGACTCAATGCACTGCATCCCTAGTGGTGCCACTGCACTCTCTGGACTCACTGCACTGCTTCCCCAGTGGTGCCAGTGCACTCTCTGGACTCACTGCACTGCATCCCCAGTGGTGCCAGTGCACTCTCTGGACTCACTGCAGTGCATCCCCACTGGTGCCAGTGCACTCTCTGGACTCATTGCACTGCATCCCCAGTGGTGCCAGTGCACTCTCTGGACTCACTGCACTGCATCCCCAGTGGTTCCAGCGCACTCTCTGGACTCACTGCACTGCATCCCCAGTGGTGCTAGTGCACTCTGTGGACTCACTGCAGTGCATCCCCAGTGGTGCCAGTGCACTCTCTGGACTCACTGAAGTGCATCCCCAGTGGTGCCAGTGCACTCTCTGGACTCACTGCAGTGCATTCCCGGTGGTGCCAGTGCACTCTCTGGACTCACTGCAGTGCATCCCCAGTGGTGCTAGTGCACTCTGGACTCACTGCAGTGCATCCCCAGTGGTGACAGTGCACTCTCTGGACTCACTGCACTGCATACCCAGTGGTGCCAGTGCACTCTCTAGAGTCACTGTACTGCATCCCCAGTGGTGCCAGTGCACTCTCTGGACTCACCGCACTGCATCACCAGTGGTGCCAGTGCACTCTCTGGACTCACTGCAGTGCATCCCCAGTGGTGCCAGTGCACTCTCTGGACTCACTGCAGTGCATCCCCAGTGGTGCTAGTGCAGTCTCTGGACTCACTGCAGTGCATCCCCAGTGGTGCCAGAACACTCTCTGGACTCACTGAAGTGCATTCTCAGTGGTGCCAGTGCACTCTCTGGGCTCACTGCACTGCATCCCCAGTGGTGCCAGTGCACTCTCTGGACTCACTGTACTGCATCACCAGTGGTGCCAGTGCACTCTCTGGACTCACTGCAGTGCATCCCCAGTGGTGCCAGTGCACTCTCTGGACTCACTGCAGTGCATCCCCAGTGGTGCCAGTGCACTCTCTGGACTCACTGCAGTGCATCCACAGTGGTGCCAGTGCACTCACTGGACTCACTGCAGTGCATTCCCTCTGGTGCCAGTGCACTCTCTGGACTCACTGCACTGCATCCCCAGTGGTGCCAGTGCACTCTCTGGACTCACTGCACTGCATCCCCAGTGGTGCGAGTGCATTCTCTGGACTCACTGCAGTGCATCACCAGTGGTGCCAGTGCACTCTCTTGACTCACTGAGGTGCATCCCCAGTGGTGCCAGTGCACTCTCTGGAGTCACTGAAGTGCATCCCCAGTGGTGCCAGTGCACTCTCTGGACTCACTGCACTGCATACCCAGTGGTGCCAGTGCACTCTCTGGACTCACTGAACTGCATCCCCAGTGGTGCCAGTGCACTCTCTGGACTCACTGCACTGCATCCCCAGTGGTGACAGTGCACTCTCTGGACTCACTGCACTGCATCCCCAGTGGTGCCACTGCACTCTCTGGACTCACTGCACTGCTTCCCCAGTGGTGCCAGTGCACTCTCTGGACTTACTGCAGTGCATCCCCAGTGGTGCCAGTGCACTCACTGGACTCACTGCAGTGCATCCCCAGTGGTGCCAGTGCACTCTCTGGACTCACTGCACTGCATCCCCAGTGGTGCCAGTGCACACTCTGTGGACTCACTGCACTGCATCCCCAGTGGTTCCAGCGCACTCTCTGGACTCACTGCACTGCATCCCCAGTGGTGCTAGTGCACTCTGTGGACTCACTGCACTGCATCCCCAGTGGTGCCAGTGAACTCTCTGGACTCACTGAAGTGCATTCTCAGTGGTGCCAGTGCACTCTCAGGACTCACTGCACTTCATCCCCAGTGGGGCCAGTGCACTCTCTGGACTCACCGCACCGCATCCCCAGTGGTGCCATTGCACTCTCTGGACTCACTGCACTGCATCCCCAGTGGTGCCAGTGCACTCTCTGGATTCACTGCACTGCATCCCCAGTGCTGCCAGTGCACTCTCTTGAGTCACTGCACTGCATCCCCTGTGGTGCAAGAGCACTCTCTGGACTCACAGCAGTGCTCACCAGTGGTGCCAGTGCACTCTGTGGACTCACTGCACTGCATCCCCAGTGGTGCCAGTGCACTCTCTGGACTCACTGCACTGCATCCCCAGTGGTGCTAGTGCACTGTGTGGACTCACTGTACTGCATCCCCAGTGGTGTCAGTGCAATCTCTGGACTCACTGCAGTGCATCCCCAGTGGTGCCAGTGCACTCTCAGGACTCACTGCAGTGCATCCCCAGTGGTGCCAGTGCACTCTCTGGACTCACTGCACTGCATCCCCAGTAGTGACAGTGCACTCTCTGGACTCACTGCACTGCATCCCCAGTGGTGCCAGTGCACTCACTGGATTCACTGCACTGCATCCCCAGTGGGGCCAGTGCACTCTCTGGACTCACTGCACTGCATCCCCAGTGGTGCCAGTGCATTCACTGGACTCACTGGACTGCATCCCCAGTGGTGCCAGTGCACTCTCTGGACTCACTGCACAGCATCCCCAGTGGTGCCAGTGCACTCTCTGGACTCACTGCACTGCATCCCCACTGGTGCCAGTGTACTCTCTGGACTCACTGCACTGCATCCCCAGTGGTGCCAGTGCACTCACTGGACTCACTGGACACATCCCCAGTGGTGCCAGTGCACTCTCTGGACTCACTGCGCTGCATCCCCAGTGGTGCCAGTGCACTCTCTGGACTCACTGCACTGCATCTCCACTGGTTCCAGTGTACTCTCTGGACTCACTGCACTGCATCCCCAGTGGTGCCAGTGCACTCTCTGGACTCACTGCACTGCATCCCCACTGGTGCCAGTGCACTCTCTGGACTCACTGCACTGCATCCCCAGTTGTGCCAGTGCACTCTCTGGACTCACTGCACTGCATCCCCAGTGGTGCCAGTGCACTCTCTGGACTCACTGCACTGCATCCCCAGTGGTGCCAGTGCAATCTCTGGACTCACTGTAGTGCATCCCCAGTGGTGCCAGTGCACTCTCTGGACTCACTGCAGTGCATCCCCAGTGGTGCCAGTGCACTCACTGGACTCACTGCAGTGCATCCCCACTGGTGCCAGTGCACTCTTTGGACTCACTGCACTGCATCCCCAGTGGTGCCAGTGCACTCTCTGGACTCACTGCACTGCAGCCTCATTGGTGCCAGTGCACTCTCTGGACTCACTGCACTGCATCACAGGTAGTGCCAGTGCACTCTCTGGACTCACTGCAGTGCATCCCCAGTGGTGCTAGTGCACTCTCTGGACTCACTGCACTGCATCCCCAGTGGTGCCAGTGCACTCTCTGCACTCACTTCTCTGCATTCCCAGTGGTGCCAGTGAAGTCTCTGGACTCACTGCACTGCATCCCCAGTGGTGCCAGTGCACTCTCTGGACTCACTGCAGTGCATCCCCAGTGGTGACAGTTCACTCTCTGGACTCACTGCAGTGCATCCCCAGTGGTGACAGTGCACTCTCTGGACTCACTGCACTGCATCCCCAGTGGTGCCAGTGCACTCTCTGGACTCACTGCACTGCATCCCCAGTGGTGCCTCTGCACTCTCTGGAGTCACAGCACTGCATCCCCAGTGGTGCCAGTGCACTCTCTGGACTCACTGAAGTGCATCCCCAGTGGTGCCAGTGCACTCTCTGGACTCACTGAAGTGCATTCTCAGTGGTGCCAGTGCACTCTCTGGACTCACTGCAGTGCATCCCCAGTGGTGCCAGTACACTCACTGGACTCACTGCACTGCATCCCCAGTGGTGCCAGTGCACTCTCTGGACTCGCTAAACTGCATCACCAGTGGTGCCTCTGCACTCTCTGGACTCACTGCACTGCTTCCCCAGTGGTGCCAGTGCACTCACTGGACTCACTGCACTGCATCCCCACTGGTGCCAGTGCACTCTCTGGGCTCACTGCACTGCATCCCCAGTGGTGCCAGTGCACTCTCTGGACTCACTGCAGTGCATCCCCAGTGGTGCCTGTGCGCTCTCTGGAGTCACAGCACTGCATCCCCAGTGGTGCCAGTGCAATCTCTGGACTCACTGCACTGCATCCCCAGTGGTGCCAGTGCACTCTCTGGACTCACTGAAGTGCATTCTCAGTGGTGCCAGTGCACTCTCTGGACTCACTGCACTGCATCCCCAGTGGTGCCAGTGCACTCTCTGGACTCACTGAACTGCATCCCCAGTGGTGCCAGTGCACTTTCTGGACTCACTGCACTGCATCCCCAGTGCTGCCAGTGCACTCTCTGGACTCACTGCACTGCATCCCTAGTGGTGCCACTGCACTCTCTGGACTCACTGCACTGCTTCCCCAGTGGTGCCAGTGCACTCTCTGGACTCACTGCAGTGCATCCCCACTGGTGCCAGTGCACTCTCTGGACTCACTGCACTGCTTCCCCAGTGGTGCCAGTGCACTCTCTGGACTCACTGCACTGCATCCCCAGTGGTTCCAGCGCACTCTCTGGACTCACTGCACTGCATCCCCAGTGGTGCTAGTGCACTCTGTGGACTCACTGCAGTGCATCCCCAGTGGTGCCAGTGCACTCTCTGGACTCACTGAAGTGCATTCTCAGTGGTGCCAGTGCACTCTCTGGACTCACTTCAGTGCATCCCCAGTGGTGCCAGTACACTCTCTGGACTCACTGCAGTGCATCCCCAGTGGTGCCAGTGCACTCTCTGGACTCACTGCAGTGCATCCCCAGTGCGGCCAGTGCACTCTCTGGACTCACTGCACTGCATCTCCAGTGGTGCCAGTGCACTCTCTGGACTCACTGCACTGCATCCCCAGTGCTGCCAGTGCACTCTCTTGAGTCACTGCACTGCATCCCCTGTGGTGCAAGAGCACTCTCTGGACTCACAGCAGTGCATCACCAGTGGTGCCAGTGCACTCTCTGGACTCACTGCACTGCATCCCCAGTGGTGCCAGTGCACTCTCTGGACTCACTGCACTGCATCCCCAGTGGTGCTAGTGCACTGTGTGGACTCACTGTACTGCATCCCCAGTGGTGCCAGTGCAATCTCTGTACTCACTGCAGTGCATCCCCAGTGGTGCCAGTGCACTCTCAGGACTCACTGCACTGCATCCCCAGTGGGGACAGTGCACTCTCTGAACTCACTGCACTGCATCCCCAGTGGTGCCAGTGCACTCTCTGGACTCACTGCACTGCATCCCCAGTGGTGCCAGTGCACTCTCTGGACTCACTGCACTGCATCCCCAGTAGTGCCAGTGCACTCTCTGGACTCACTGCACTGCATCCCCAGTGCTGCCAGTGCACTCACTGGATTCACTGCACTGCATCCCCAGTGGTGCCAGTGCACTCTCTGGACTCACTGCACTGCATCCCCAGTGGTGCCAGTGCACTCTGTGGACTCACTGTACTGCATCCCCAGTGGTGACAGTGCACTCTCTAGACTCACTGCAGTGCATCCCCAGTGGTGCCAGTGCACTCTCTGGACTCACTGCAGTGCATCCCCAGTGGTGCCAGTGCACTCTCTGGACTCACTGCAGTGCATCCCCAGTGGTGCCAGTGCAGTCTCTGGAGTAACTGCAGTGCATCCCCACTGGTGCCAAAGCACTCTCTGGACTCATTGAAGTGCATTCTCAGTGGTGCCAGTGCACTCTCTGGACTCACTGCAATGCATCCCCAGTGGTGCCAGTACACTCACTGGGCTCACTGCACTGCATCCCCAGTGGTGCCAGTGCACTCTCTGGACTCACTAAACTGCATCCCCAGTGGTGCCACTGCACTCTCTGGACTCACTGCACTGCTTCCCCAGTGGTGCCAGTGCACTCACTGGACTCACTGCAGTGCATCCACAGTGGTGCCAGTGCACTCTCTGGACTCACTGCACTGCATCCCCAGTGGTGCCAGTGCGCTCTCTGGAGTCACAGCACTGCATCCCCAGTGGTGCCAGTGCAATCTCTGGACTCACTGCACTGCATCCCCAGTGGTGCCAGTGCACTCTCTGGACTCACTGCACTGCATCTCCGGTGGTGCCAGTGCAGTCTCTGGAGTAACTGCACTGCATCCCCAGTGGTGCCAAAGCACTCTCTGGACTCACTGCAGTGCATCCCCAGTGGTGCCAGTGCACTCTCTGGACTTACTGCACTGCATCAACAGTGGTGCCAGTGCACTCTCTGGACTCACTGCACTGCATCCCCAGTGGTGCCAGTGCACTCTCTGGACTCACTGAAGTGCATCCCCAGTGGTGCCAGTGCACTCTCTGGACTCACTGAAGTGCATTCTCAGTGGTGCCAGTGCACTCTCTGGACTCACTGCAGTGCATCCCCAGTGGTGCCAGTACACTCACTGGACTCATTGCACTGCATCCCCAGTGGTGCCAGTGCACTCTCTGGACTCACTAAACTGCATCACCAGTGGTGCCACTGCACTCTCTGGACTCACTGCACTGCTTCCCCAGTGGTGCCAGTGCACTCACTGGACTGACTGCAGTGCATCCCCGCTGGTGCCAGTGCACTCTCTGGGCTAACTGCAGTGCATCCCCAGTGGTGCCAGTGCACTCTCTGGACTCACTGCACTGCATGCCCAGTGGTGCCTGTGCGCTCTCTGGAGTCACAGCACTGCATTCTCAGTGGTGCCAGTGCACTCTCTGGACTCACTGCACTGCATCCCCAGTGGTGCCAGTGCACTCTCTGGACTCACTGCACTGCATCCCCAGTGGTGCCAGTGCACTCTCTGGACTCACTGCACTGCTTCCCCAGTGGTGCCAGTGCACTCTCTGGACTCACTGCACTGCATCCCCAGTGGTGCCAGTGCACTCACTGGACTCACTGCAGTGCATCCCCAGTGGTGCCAGTGCACTCTCTGGAGTCACTGCACTGCATCCCCAGTGCTGCCAGTGCACTCTCTGGACTCACTGCACTGCATCCCCAGTGGTGCCAGTGCACTCTCTGGACTCACTGCACTGCATCCCCAGTGGTTCCAGCGCACTCTCTGGACTCACTGCACTGCATCCCCAGTGGTGCTAGTGCACTCTGTGGACTCACTGCAGTGCATCCCCAGTGGTGCCAGTGCACTCTCTGGACTCACTGAAGTGCATTCTCAGTGGTGCCAGTGCACTCTCTGGACTCACTTCAGTGCATCCCCAGTGGTGCCAGTACACGCTCTGGACTCACTGCAGTGCATCCCCAGTGGTGCCAGTGCACTCTCTGGACTCACTGCAGTGCATCCCCAGTGCGGCCAGTGCACTCTCTGGACTCACTGCACTGCATCTCCAGTGGTGCCAGTGCACTCTCTGGACTCACTGCACTGCATCCCCAGTGCTGCCAGTGCACTCTCTTGAGTCACTGCACTGCATCCCCTGTGGTGCAAGAGCACTCTCTGGACTCACAGCAGTGCATCACCAGTGGTGCCAGTGCACTCTCTGGACTCACTGCACTGCATCCCCAGTGGTGCCTGTGCACTCTCTGGACTCACTGCACTGCATCCCCAGTGGTGCTAGTGCACTGTGTGGACTCACTGTACTGCATCCCCAGTGGTGCCAGTGCAATCTCTGGACTCACTGCAGTGCATCCCCAGTGGTGCCAGTGCACTCTCTGGACTCACTGAAGTGCATTCTCAGTGGTGTCAGTGCACTCTCTGGACTCACTGCACTGCATCCCCAGTAGTGACAGTGCACTCTCTGGACTCACTGCAGTGCATCCCCAGTGGTGCCAGTGCACTCTCTGGACTCACTGCACTGCTTCCGCAGTGGTGCCAGTGCACTCTTTCGAGTCACTGCAGTGCATCCCCAGTGGTGCCAGTGCACTCTCTGGACTCACTGCAGTGCATCCCCAGTGGTGCCAGTGCACTCTCTGGACTCACTGCAGTGCATCCCCAGTAGTGCCAGTGCACTCTCTGGACTCACTGCACTGCATCCCCAGTAGTGCCAGTGCACTCTCTGGACTCACTGCACTGCATCCCCAGTAGTGCTAGTGCACTCTGTGGACTCACTGCACTGCATCCCCAGTGGTGCCAGTGCACTCTCTGGACTCACTGAAGTGCATTCTCAGTGGTGCCACTGCACTCTCTGGACTCACTTCAGTGCATCCCCAGTGGTGCCAGTACACTCTCTGGACTCACTGCAGTGCATCCCCAGTGGTGCCAGTGCACTCTCTGGACTCACTGCACTGCATCCCCAGTGGAGCCAGTGCACTCTCTGGACTCACTGCAGTGCATCCGCAGTGGTGCCATTGCACTCTCTGGACTCACTGCACTGCATTCCCAGTGGTGCCAGTGCACTCACTGGACTCACTGCACTGCATCCCCAGTGCTGCCAGTGCACTCTCTTGAGTCACTGCACTGCATCCCCTGTGGTGCAAGAGCACTCTGAGGACTCACTGCAGTGCATCACCAGTGGTGCCAGTGCACTCTCTGGACTCACTGCACTGCATCCCCAGTGGTGCCTGTGCACTCTCTGGACTCACTGCACTGCATCCCCAGTGGTGCTAGTGCACTGTGTGGACTCACTGTACTGCATCCCCAGTGGTGCCAGTGCAATCTCTGGACTCACTGCAGTGCATCCCCAGTGGTGCCAGTGCACTCTCTGGACTCACTGAAGTGCATTCTCAGTGGTGTCAGTGCACTCTCTGGACTCACTGCACTGCATCCCCAGTAGTGACAGTGCACTCTCTGGACTCACTGCAGTGCATCCCCAGTGGTGCCAGTGCACTCTCTGGACTCACTGCACTGCTTCCGCAGTGGTGCCAGTGCACTCTTTCGAGTCACTGCAGTGCATCCCCAGTGGTGCCAGTGCACTCTCTGGACTCACTGCAGTGCATCCCCAGTGGTGCCAGTGCACTCTCTGGACTCACTGCAGTGCATCCCCAGTGGTGCCAGTGCGCTCTCTGGAGTCACAGCACTGCATCCCCAGTGGTGCCAGTGCAATCTCTGGACTCACTGCACTGCATCCCCAGTGGTGCCAGTGCACTCTCTGGACTCACTGAAGTGCATTCTCAGTGGTGCCAGTGCACTCTCTGGACTCACTGCACTGCATCCCCAGTGGTGCCAGTGCACTCTCTGGACTCACTGAACTGCATCCCCAGTGGTGCCAGTGCAATCTCTGGACTCACTGCAGTGCATCCCCAGTGGTGCCAGTGCACTCTCTGGACTCACTGAAGTGCATCCCCAGTGGTGCCAGTGCACTCTCTGGACTCACTGCACTGCATCCCCAGTAGTGACAGTGCACTCTCTGGACTCACTGCAGTGCATCCCCAGTGGGGCCAGTGCACTCTCTGGACTCACTGCGCTGCATCCCCAGTGGTGCCAGTGCACTCTCTGGACTCACTGCACTGCATCGCCAGTGAACACTCTGGACTCACTGCAGGGCATCCCCGGTGGAGCCAGTGTACTCTCAGGACTCACTGCAGTGCATCCCCAGTGGTGCCAGTGCACTCTCTGGACTCACTGCAGTGCATCCCCAGTGGTGCCAGTGCACTCTCTGGACTCACTGCACTGCACCCCAATGCTGCCAGTGCACTGTCTGGCGTCACTGCACTGCATCCCCCGTGGTGCAAGTGCACTCTCTGGACTCACAGGAGTGCATCACCTGTGGTGCCAGTGCACTCTCTGGACTCACTGCATTGCATCCCCAGTGCTGCCAGTGCACTCTCTGGACTCACTGCACTGCATCACCTGTGGTGCCAGTGCACTCTCTGGACTCACTGCACCGCATCCGCAGTAGTGACAGTGCACTCTCTAGAGTCACTGCGCTGCATCCCCAGTTGTGCCAGTGAACTCTCTGGACTCACTGCAGCGCATCCCCAGTGCTGCCAGTGCACTCTCTGGAGTGAATGCAGTGCATCCCCAGTGGTGCCAGTGCACTCTCTGGACTCGCGTCACTGCATCCCCAGTGGTGCCAGTGCACTCTCTGGACTCGCTTCACTGCATCCCCAGTGGTGCCAGTGCACTCTCTGGACTCACTGCAGTGCATCCCCAGTGGTGCCAGTGCACTCTCTGGACTCACTGCAGTGCATCCCCAGTGGTGCCAGTGCAATCTCTGGACTCACTGCACTGCATCCCCAGTGGTGCCAGTGCACTCTCTGGACTCACTGAAGTGCATTCTCAGTGGTGCCAGTGCACTCTCTGGACTCACTGCACTGCATCCCCAGTGGTGCCAGTGCACTCTCTGGACTCACTGAACTGCATCCCCAGTGGTGCCAGTGCAATCTCTGGACTCACTGCAGTGCATCCCCAGTGGTGCCAGTGCACTCTCTGGACTCACTGAAGTGCATCCCCAGTGGTGCCAGTGCACTCTCTGGACTCACTGCACTGCATCCCCAGTAGTGACAGTGCACTCTCTGGACTCACTGCAGTGCATCCCCAGTGGGGCCAGTGCACTCTCTGGACTCACTGCGCTGCATCCCCAGTGGTGCCAGTGCACTCTCTGGACTCACTGCACTGCATCGCCAGTGAACTCTCTGGACTCACTGCAGCGCATACCCAGTGGTACCAGTGCACTCTCTGGAGTGAATGCAGTGCATCCCCAGTGGTGCCAGTGCACTCTCTGGACTCGCGTCACTGCATCCCCAGTGGTGCCAGTGCACTCTCTGGACTCGCTTCACTGCATCCCCAGTGGTGCCAGTGCACTCTCTGGACTCACTGAAGTGCATCCCCAGTGGTGCCAGTGCACTCTCTGGACTCACTGCAGTGCATTCCCGGTGGTGCCAGTGCACTCTCTGGACTCACTGCAGTGCATCCCCAGTGGTGCTAGTGCACTCTGGACTCACTGCAGTGCATCCCCAGTGGTGACAGTGCACTCTCTGGACTCACTGCACTGCATACCCAGTGGTGCCAGTGCACTCTCTAGAGTCACTGTACTGCATCCCCAGTGGTGACAGTGCACTCTCTGGACTCACCGCACTGCACCCTGAGTGGTGCCAGTGCACTCTCTGGACTCACTGTACTGCATCACCAGTGGTGCCAGTGCACTCTCTGGACTCACTGCAGTGCATCCCCAGTGGTGCCAGTGCACTCTCTGGACTCACTGCAGTGCATCCCCAGTGGTGCTAGTGCAGTCTGGACTCACTGCAGTGCATCCCCAGTGGTGCCAGTGCACTCTCTGGACTCACTGAAGTGCATTCTCAGTGGTGCCAGTGCACTCTCTGGGCTCACGGCACTGCATCCCCAGTGGTGCCAGTGCACTCTCTGTACTCACTGTACTGCATCACCAGTGGTGCCAGTGCACTCTCTGGACTCACTGCAGTGCATCCCCAGTGGTGCCAGTGCACTCTCTGGACTCACTGCAGTGCATCCCCAGTGGTGCCAGTGCACTCTCTGGACTCACTACACTGCATCACCAGTGGTGCCAGTGCACTCTCTGGACTCACTGCAGTGCATCACCAGTGGTGCCAGTGCACTCTCTGGACTCACTGCAGTGCATTCCCTCTGGTGCCAGTGCACTCTCTGGACTCACTGCACTGCATCCCCAGTGGTGCCAGTGCACTCTCTGGACTCACTGAACTGCATCCCCAGTGGTGCGAGTGCATTCTCTGGACTCACTGCAGTGCATCCCCAGTGGTGCCAGTGCACTCTCTGGACTCACTGAGGTGCATCCCCAGTGGTGCCAGTGCACTCTCTGGAGTCACTGAAGTGCATCCCCAGTGGTGCCAGTGCACTCTCTGGACTCACTGCACTGCATCCCCAGTGGTGCCAGTGCACTCTCTGGACTCACTGAACTGCATCCCCAGTGGTGCCAGTGCACTCTCTGGACTCACTGCACTGCATCCCCAGTGGTGACAGTGCACTCTCTGGACTCACTGCACTGCATCCCCAGTGGTGCCACTGCACTCAATGGACTCACTGCAGTGCATCCCCAGTGGTGCCAGTGCACTCTCTGGACTCACTGCACTGCATCCCCAGTGGTGCCAGTGCACTCTCTGGACTCACTGCACTGCATCCCCAGTGGTTCCAGCGCACTCTCTGGACTCACTGCACTGCATCCCCAGTGGTGCTAGTGCACTCTGTGGACTCACTGCAGTGCATCCCCAGTGGTGCCAGTGCACTCTCTGGACTCACTGAAGTGCATTCTCAGTGGTGCCAGTGCACTCTCTGGACTCACTTCAGTGCATCCCCAGTGGTGCCAGAGCACTCTCTGGACTCACCGCACCGCATCCCCAGTGGTGCCATTGCACTCTCTGGACTCACTGCACTGCATCTCCAGTGGTGCCAGTGCACTCTCTGGATTCACTGCACTGCATCCCCAGTGCTACCAGTGCACTCTCTTGAGTCACTGCACTGCATCACCTGTGGTGCAAGAGCACTCTCTGGACTCACAGCAGTGCTCACCAGTGGTGCCAGTGCACTCTCTGGACTCACTGCACTGCATCCCCAGTGGTGCCAGTGCACTCTCTGGACTCACTGCACTGCATCCCCAGTGGTGCTAGTGCACTGTGTGGACTCACTGTACTGCATCCCCAGTGGTGTCAGTGCAATCTCTGGACTCACTGCAGTGCATCCCCAGTGGTGCCAGTGCACTCTCAGGACTCACTGCACTGCATCCCCAGTGCTGCCAGTGCACTCTCTGGACTCACTGCACTGCATCCCCAGTAGTGACAGTGCACTCTCTGGACTCACTGCACTGCATCCCCAGTGGTGCCAGTGCACTCACTGGATTCACTGCACTGCATCCCCAGTGGGGCCAGTGCACTCTCTGGACTCACTGCACTGCATCCCCAGTGGTGCCAGTGCATTCACTGGACTCACTGGACTGCATCCCCAGTGGTGCCAGTGCACTCTCTGGACTCACTGCACTGCATCCCTAGTGGTGCCACTGCACTCTCTGGACTCACTGCACTGCATCCCCACTGGTGCCAGTGTACTCTCTGGACTCACTGCACTGCATCCCCAGTGGTGCCAGTGCACTCACTGGACTCACTGGACACATCCCCAGTGGTGCCAGTGCACTCTCTGGACTCACTGCGCTGCATCCCCAGTGGTGCCAGTGCACTCTCTGGACTCACTGCACTGCATCCCCACTGGTTCCAGTGTACTCTCTGGACTCACTGCACTGCATCCCCAGTGGTGCCAGTGCACTCTCTGGACTCACTGCACTGCATCCCCACTGGTGCCAGTGCACTCTCTGGACTCACTGAAGTGCATCCCCAGCTGTGCCAGTGCACTCTCTGGACTCAATGCACTGCATCCCCAGTGGTGCCAGTGCACTCTCTGGACTCACTGCACTGCATCCCCAGTGGTGCCAGTGCAATCTCTGGACTCACTGTAGTGCATCCCCAGTGGTGCCAGTGCACTCTCTGGACTCACTGCAGTGCATCCCCAGTGGTGCCAGTGCACTCACTGGACTCACTGCAGTGCATCCCCACTGGTGCCAGTGCACTCTCTGGACTCACTGCACTGCATCCCCAGTGGTGCCAGTGCACTCTCTGGACTCACTGCACTGCAGCCTCATTGGTGCCAGTGCACTCTCTGGACTCACTGCACTGCATCACAGGTAGTGCCAGTGCACTCTCTGGACTCACTGCAGTGCATCCCCAGTGGTGCCAGTGCACTCTCTGGACTCACTGCACTGCATCCCCAGTGGTGCCAGTGCACTCTCTGCACTCACTTCTCTGCATTCCCAGTGGTGCCAGTGAAGTCTCTGGACTCACTGCACTGCATCCCCAGTGGTGCCAGTGCACTCTCTGGACTCACTGCAGTGCATCCCCAGTGGTGACAGTGCACTCTCTGGACTCACTGCAGTGCATCCCCAGTGGTGACAGTGCACTCTCTGGACTCACTGCAGTGCATCCCCAGTGGTGCCAGTGCACTCTCTGGACTCACTGCACTGCATCCCCAGTGGTGCCAGTGCACTCTCTGGACTCACTGCACTGCATCCCCAGTGGTGCCTCTGCACTCTCTGGAGTCACAGCACTGCAACCCCAGTGGTGCCAGTGCACTCTCTGGACTCACTGAAGTGCATCCCCAGTGGTGCCAGTGCACTCTCTGGACTCACTGAAGTGCATTCTCAGTGGTGCCAGTGCACTCTCTGGACTCACTGCAGTGCATCCCCAGTGGTGCCAGTACACTCACTGGACTCACTGCACTGCATCCCCAGTGGTGCCAGTGCACTCTCTGGACTCACTAATCTGCATCACCAGTGGTGCCTCTGCACTCTCTGGACTCACTGCACTGCTTCCCCAGTGGTGCCAGTGCACTCACTGGACTCACTGCAGTGCATCCCCACTGGTGCCAGTGCACTCTCTGGGCTCACTGCAGTGCATCCCCAGTGGTGCCAGTGCACTCTCTGGACTCACTGCAGTGCATCCCCAGTGGTGCCTGTGCGCTCTCTGGACTCACTGAAGTGCATTCTCAGTGGTGCCAGTGCACTCTCTGGGCTCACTGCACTGCATCCCCAGTGGTGCCAGTGCACTCTCTGGACTCACTGAAGTGCATTCTCAGTGGTGCCAGTGCACTCTCTGGACTCACTGCACTGCATCCCCAGTGGTGCCAGTGCACTCTCTGGACTCACTGAACTGCATCCCCAGTGGTGCCAGTGCACTCTCTGGACTCACTGCACTGCATCCCCAGTGCTGCCAGTGCACTCTCTGGACTCAATGCACTGCATCCCTAGTGGTGCCACTGCACTCTCTGGACTCACTGCACTGCTTCCCCAGTGGTGCCAGTGCACTCTCTGGACTCACTGCACTGCATCCCCAGTGGTGCCAGTGCACTCTCTGGACTCACTGCAGTGCATCCCCACTGGTGCCAGTGCACTCTCTGGACTCATTGCACTGCATCCCCAGTGGTGCCAGTGCACTCTCTGGACTCACTGCACTGCATCCCCAGTGGTTCCAGCGCACTCTCTGGACTCACTGCACTGCATCCCCAGTGGTGCTAGTGCACTCTGTGGACTCACTGCAGTGCATCCCCAGTGGTGCCAGTGCACTCTCTGGACTCACTGAAGTGCATCCCCAGTGGTGCCAGTGCACTCTCTGGACTCACTGCAGTGCATTCCCGGTGGTGCCAGTGCACTCTCTGGACTCACTGCAGTGCATCCCCAGTGGTGCTAGTGCACTCTGGACTCACTGCAGTGCATCCCCAGTGGTGACAGTGCACTCTCTGGACTCACTGCACTGCATACCCAGTGGTGCCAGTGCACTCTCTAGAGTCACTGTACTGCATCCCCAGTGGTGCCAGTGCACTCTCTGGACTCACCGCACTGCATCACCAGTGGTGCCAGTGCACTCTCTGGACTCACTGCAGTGCATCCCCAGTGGTGCCAGTGCACTCTCTGGACTCACTGCAGTGCATCCCCAGTGGTGCTAGTGCAGTCTCTGGACTCACTGCAGTGCATCCCCAGTGGTGCCAGAACACTCTCTGGACTCACTGAAGTGCATTCTCAGTGGTGCCAGTGCACTCTCTGGGCTCACTGCACTGCATCCCCAGTGGTGCCAGTGCACTCTCTGGACTCACTGTACTGCATCACCAGTGGTGCCAGTGCACTCTCTGGACTCACTGCAGTGCATCCCCAGTGGTGCCAGTGCACTCTCTGGACTCACTGCAGTGCATCCCCAGTGGTGCCAGTGCACTCTCTGGACTCACTGCAGTGCATCCACAGTGGTGCCAGTGCACTCACTGGACTCACTGCAGTGCATTCCCTCTGGTGCCAGTGCACTCTCTGGACTCACTGCACTGCATCCCCAGTGGTGCCAGTGCACTCTCTGGACTCACTGCACTGCATCCCCAGTGGTGCGAGTGCATTCTCTGGACTCACTGCAGTGCATCACCAGTGGTGCCAGTGCACTCTCTTGACTCACTGAGGTGCATCCCCAGTGGTGCCAGTGCACTCTCTGGAGTCACTGAAGTGCATCCCCAGTGGTGCCAGTGCACTCTCTGGACTCACTGCACTGCATACCCAGTGGTGCCAGTGCACTCTCTGGACTCACTGAACTGCATCCCCAGTGGTGCCAGTGCACTCTCTGGACTCACTGCACTGCATCCCCAGTGGTGACAGTGCACTCTCTGGACTCACTGCACTGCATCCCCAGTGGTGCCACTGCACTCTCTGGACTCACTGCACTGCTTCCCCAGTGGTGCCAGTGCACTCTCTGGACTTACTGCAGTGCATCCCCAGTGGTGCCAGTGCACTCACTGGACTCACTGCAGTGCATCCCCAGTGGTGCCAGTGCACTCTCTGGACTCACTGCACTGCATCCCCAGTGGTGCCAGTGCACACTCTGTGGACTCACTGCACTGCATCCCCAGTGGTTCCAGCGCACTCTCTGGACTCACTGCACTGCATCCCCAGTGGTGCTAGTGCACTCTGTGGACTCACTGCACTGCATCCCCAGTGGTGCCAGTGCACTCTCTGGACTCACTGAAGTGCATTCTCAGTGGTGCCAGTGCACTCTCAGGACTCACTGCACTTCATCCCCAGTGGGGCCAGTGCACTCTCTGGACTCACCGCACCGCATCCCCAGTGGTGCCATTGCACTCTCTGGACTCACTGCACTGCATCCCCAGTGGTGCCAGTGCACTCTCTGGATTCACTGCACTGCATCCCCAGTGCTGCCAGTGCACTCTCTTGAGTCACTGCACTGCATCCCCTGTGGTGCAAGAGCACTCTCTGGACTCACAGCAGTGCTCACCAGTGGTGCCAGTGCACTCTGTGGACTCACTGCACTGCATCCCCAGTGGTGCCAGTGCACTCTCTGGACTCACTGCACTGCATCCCCAGTGGTGCTAGTGCACTGTGTGGACTCACTGTACTGCATCCCCAGTGGTGTCAGTGCAATCTCTGGACTCACTGCAGTGCATCCCCAGTGGTGCCAGTGCACTCTCAGGACTCACTGCAGTGCATCCCCAGTGGTGCCAGTGCACTCTCTGGACTCACTGCACTGCATCCCCAGTAGTGACAGTGCACTCTCTGGACTCACTGCACTGCATCCCCAGTGGTGCCAGTGCACTCACTGGATTCACTGCACTGCATCCCCAGTGGGGCCAGTGCACTCTCTGGACTCACTGCACTGCATCCCCAGTGGTGCCAGTGCATTCACTGGACTCACTGGACTGCATCCCCAGTGGTGCCAGTGCACTCTCTGGACTCACTGCACAGCATCCCCAGTGGTGCCAGTGCACTCTCTGGACTCACTGCACTGCATCCCCACTGGTGCCAGTGTACTCTCTGGACTCACTGCACTGCATCCCCAGTGGTGCCAGTGCACTCACTGGACTCACTGGACACATCCCCAGTGGTGCCAGTGCACTCTCTGGACTCACTGCGCTGCATCCCCAGTGGTGCCAGTGCACTCTCTGGACTCACTGCACTGCATCTCCACTGGTTCCAGTGTACTCTCTGGACTCACTGCACTGCATCCCCAGTGGTGCCAGTGCACTCTCTGGACTCACTGCACTGCATCCCCACTGGTGCCAGTGCACTCTCTGGACTCACTGCACTGCATCCCCAGTTGTGCCAGTGCACTCTCTGGACTCACTGCACTGCATCCCCAGTGGTGCCAGTGCACTCTCTGGACTCACTGCACTGCATCCCCAGTGGTGCCAGTGCAATCTCTGGACTCACTGTAGTGCATCCCCAGTGGTGCCAGTGCACTCTCTGGACTCACTGCAGTGCATCCCCAGTGGTGCCAGTGCACTCACTGGACTCACTGCAGTGCATCCCCACTGGTGCCAGTGCACTCTTTGGACTCACTGCACTGCATCCCCAGTGGTGCCAGTGCACTCTCTGGACTCACTGCACTGCAGCCTCATTGGTGCCAGTGCACTCTCTGGACTCACTGCACTGCATCACAGGTAGTGCCAGTGCACTCTCTGGACTCACTGCAGTGCATCCCCAGTGGTGCTAGTGCACTCTCTGGACTCACTGCACTGCATCCCCAGTGGTGCCAGTGCACTCTCTGCACTCACTTCTCTGCATTCCCAGTGGTGCCAGTGAAGTCTCTGGACTCACTGCACTGCATCCCCAGTGGTGCCAGTGCACTCTCTGGACTCACTGCAGTGCATCCCCAGTGGTGACAGTTCACTCTCTGGACTCACTGCAGTGCATCCCCAGTGGTGACAGTGCACTCTCTGGACTCACTGCACTGCATCCCCAGTGGTGCCAGTGCACTCTCTGGACTCACTGCACTGCATCCCCAGTGGTGCCTCTGCACTCTCTGGAGTCACAGCACTGCATCCCCAGTGGTGCCAGTGCACTCTCTGGACTCACTGAAGTGCATCCCCAGTGGTGCCAGTGCACTCTCTGGACTCACTGAAGTGCATTCTCAGTGGTGCCAGTGCACTCTCTGGACTCACTGCAGTGCATCCCCAGTGGTGCCAGTACACTCACTGGACTCACTGCACTGCATCCCCAGTGGTGCCAGTGCACTCTCTGGACTCGCTAAACTGCATCACCAGTGGTGCCTCTGCACTCTCTGGACTCACTGCACTGCTTCCCCAGTGGTGCCAGTGCACTCACTGGACTCACTGCACTGCATCCCCACTGGTGCCAGTGCACTCTCTGGGCTCACTGCACTGCATCCCCAGTGGTGCCAGTGCACTCTCTGGACTCACTGCAGTGCATCCCCAGTGGTGCCTGTGCGCTCTCTGGAGTCACAGCACTGCATCCCCAGTGGTGCCAGTGCAATCTCTGGACTCACTGCACTGCATCCCCAGTGGTGCCAGTGCACTCTCTGGACTCACTGAAGTGCATTCTCAGTGGTGCCAGTGCACTCTCTGGACTCACTGCACTGCATCCCCAGTGGTGCCAGTGCACTCTCTGGACTCACTGAACTGCATCCCCAGTGGTGCCAGTGCACTTTCTGGACTCACTGCACTGCATCCCCAGTGCTGCCAGTGCACTCTCTGGACTCACTGCACTGCATCCCTAGTGGTGCCACTGCACTCTCTGGACTCACTGCACTGCTTCCCCAGTGGTGCCAGTGCACTCTCTGGACTCACTGCAGTGCATCCCCACTGGTGCCAGTGCACTCTCTGGACTCACTGCACTGCTTCCCCAGTGGTGCCAGTGCACTCTCTGGACTCACTGCACTGCATCCCCAGTGGTTCCAGCGCACTCTCTGGACTCACTGCACTGCATCCCCAGTGGTGCTAGTGCACTCTGTGGACTCACTGCAGTGCATCCCCAGTGGTGCCAGTGCACTCTCTGGACTCACTGAAGTGCATTCTCAGTGGTGCCAGTGCACTCTCTGGACTCACTTCAGTGCATCCCCAGTGGTGCCAGTACACTCTCTGGACTCACTGCAGTGCATCCCCAGTGGTGCCAGTGCACTCTCTGGACTCACTGCAGTGCATCCCCAGTGCGGCCAGTGCACTCTCTGGACTCACTGCACTGCATCTCCAGTGGTGCCAGTGCACTCTCTGGACTCACTGCACTGCATCCCCAGTGCTGCCAGTGCACTCTCTTGAGTCACTGCACTGCATCCCCTGTGGTGCAAGAGCACTCTCTGGACTCACAGCAGTGCATCACCAGTGGTGCCAGTGCACTCTCTGGACTCACTGCACTGCATCCCCAGTGGTGCCAGTGCACTCTCTGGACTCACTGCACTGCATCCCCAGTGGTGCTAGTGCACTGTGTGGACTCACTGTACTGCATCCCCAGTGGTGCCAGTGCAATCTCTGTACTCACTGCAGTGCATCCCCAGTGGTGCCAGTGCACTCTCAGGACTCACTGCACTGCATCCCCAGTGGGGACAGTGCACTCTCTGAACTCACTGCACTGCATCCCCAGTGGTGCCAGTGCACTCTCTGGACTCACTGCACTGCATCCCCAGTGGTGCCAGTGCACTCTCTGGACTCACTGCACTGCATCCCCAGTAGTGCCAGTGCACTCTCTGGACTCACTGCACTGCATCCCCAGTGCTGCCAGTGCACTCACTGGATTCACTGCACTGCATCCCCAGTGGTGCCAGTGCACTCTCTGGACTCACTGCACTGCATCCCCAGTGGTGCCAGTGCACTCTGTGGACTCACTGTACTGCATCCCCAGTGGTGACAGTGCACTCTCTAGACTCACTGCAGTGCATCCCCAGTGGTGCCAGTGCACTCTCTGGACTCACTGCAGTGCATCCCCAGTGGTGCCAGTGCACTCTCTGGACTCACTGCAGTGCATCCCCAGTGGTGCCAGTGCAGTCTCTGGAGTAACTGCAGTGCATCCCCACTGGTGCCAAAGCACTCTCTGGACTCACTGCAGTGCATCCCCAGTGGTGCCACTGCACTCTCTGGACTCACTGCAGTGCATCCCCAGTGGTGCCAGTGCACTCTCTGGACTCATTGAAGTGCATTCTCAGTGGTGCCAGTGCACTCTCTGGACTCACTGCAATGCATCCCCAGTGGTGCCAGTACACTCACTGGGCTCACTGCACTGCATCCCCAGTGGTGCCAGTGCACTCTCTGGACTCACTAAACTGCATCCCCAGTGGTGCCACTGCACTCTCTGGACTCACTGCACTGCTTCCCCAGTGGTGCCAGTGCACTCACTGGACTCACTGCAGTGCATCCACAGTGGTGCCAGTGCACTCTCTGGACTCACTGCACTGCATCCCCAGTGGTGCCAGTGCGCTCTCTGGAGTCACAGCACTGCATCCCCAGTGGTGCCAGTGCAATCTCTGGACTCACTGCACTGCATCCCCAGTGGTGCCAGTGCACTCTCTGGACTCACTGCACTGCATCTCCGGTGGTGCCAGTGCAGTCTCTGGAGTAACTGCACTGCATCCCCAGTGGTGCCAAAGCACTCTCTGGACTCACTGCAGTGCATCCCCAGTGGTGCCAGTGCACTCTCTGGACTTACTGCACTGCATCAACAGTGGTGCCAGTGCACTCTCTGGACTCACTGCACTGCATCCCCAGTGGTGCCAGTGCACTCTCTGGACTCACTGAAGTGCATCCCCAGTGGTGCCAGTGCACTCTCTGGACTCACTGAAGTGCATTCTCAGTGGTGCCAGTGCACTCTCTGGACTCACTGCAGTGCATCCCCAGTGGTGCCAGTACACTCACTGGACTCATTGCACTGCATCCCCAGTGGTGCCAGTGCACTCTCTGGACTCACTAAACTGCATCACCAGTGGTGCCACTGCACTCTCTGGACTCACTGCACTGCTTCCCCAGTGGTGCCAGTGCACTCACTGGACTGACTGCAGTGCATCCCCGCTGGTGCCAGTGCACTCTCTGGGCTAACTGCAGTGCATCCCCAGTGGTGCCAGTGCACTCTCTGGACTCACTGCACTGCATGCCCAGTGGTGCCTGTGCGCTCTCTGGAGTCACAGCACTGCATTCTCAGTGGTGCCAGTGCACTCTCTGGACTCACTGCACTGCATCCCCAGTGGTGCCAGTGCACTCTCTGGACTCACTGCACTGCATCCCCAGTGGTGCCAGTGCACTCTCTGGACTCACTGCACTGCTTCCCCAGTGGTGCCAGTGCACTCTCTGGACTCACTGCACTGCATCCCCAGTGGTGCCAGTGCACTCACTGGACTCACTGCAGTGCATCCCCAGTGGTGCCAGTGCACTCTCTGGAGTCACTGCACTGCATCCCCAGTGCTGCCAGTGCACTCTCTGGACTCACTGCACTGCATCCCCAGTGGTGCCAGTGCACTCTCTGGACTCACTGCACTGCATCCCCAGTGGTTCCAGCGCACTCTCTGGACTCACTGCACTGCATCCCCAGTGGTGCTAGTGCACTCTGTGGACTCACTGCAGTGCATCCCCAGTGGTGCCAGTGCACTCTCTGGACTCACTGAAGTGCATTCTCAGTGGTGCCAGTGCACTCTCTGGACTCACTTCAGTGCATCCCCAGTGGTGCCAGTACACTCTCTGGACTCACTGCAGTGCATCCCCAGTGGTGCCAGTGCACTCTCTGGACTCACTGCAGTGCATCCCCAGTGCGGCCAGTGCACTCTCTGGACTCACTGCACTGCATCTCCAGTGGTGCCAGTGCACTCTCTGGACTCACTGCACTGCATCCCCAGTGCTGCCAGTGCACTCTCTTGAGTCACTGCACTGCATCCCCTGTGGTGCAAGAGCACTCTCTGGACTCACAGCAGTGCATCACCAGTGGTGCCAGTGCACTCTCTGGACTCACTGCACTGCATCCCCAGTGGTGCAAGAGCACTCTCTGGACTCACAGCAGTGCATCACCAGTGGTGCCAGTGCACTCTCTGGACTCACTGCACTGCATCCACACTGGTGCCAGTGCACTCTCTGGACTCACTGCACTACATCCCCAGTGGTGCTAGTGCACTGTGTGGACTCACTGTACTGCATCCCCAGTGGTGCCAGTGCAATCTCTGGACTCACTGCAGTGCATCCCCAGTGGTGCCAGTGCACTCTCAGGACTCACTGCACTTCATCCCCAGTGGGGCCAGTGCACTCTCTGGACTCACTGCACTGCATCCCCAGTGGTGCCAGTGCACTCTCTGGACTCACTGCAGTGCATCCCCAGTGGTGCCAGTGCACTCTCTGGACTCACTGCACTGCATCCCCAGTAGTGCCAGTGCACTCTCTGGACTCACTGCACTGCATCCCCAGTGCTGCCAGTGCACTCACTGGATTCACTGCACTGCATCCCCAGTGGTGACAGTGCACTCTCTGGACTCACTGCACTGCATCCCCAGTGGTGCCAGTGCACTCTGTGGACTCACTGTACTGCATCCCCAGTGGTGACAGTGCACTCTCTAGACTCACTGCACTGCATCCCCAGTGGTGCCAGTGCACTCTCTGGACTCACTGCAATGCATCCCAAGTGGTGCCAGTGCACTCTCTGGACTCACTGAAGTGCATCCCCAGTGGTGCCAGTGCAGTCTCTGGAGTAACTGCAGTGCATCCCCACTGGTGCCAAAGCACTCTCTGGACTCACTGCAGTGCATCCCCAGTGGTGCCAGTGCACTCTCTGGACTCACTGCAGTGCATCCCCAGTGGTGCCAGTGCACTCTCTGGACTCATTGAAGTGCATTCTCAGTGGTGCCAGTGCACTCTCTGGACTCACTGCAGTGCATCCCCAGTGGTGCCAGTGCAATCTCTGGACTCACTGCACTGCATCTTCAGTGGTGCCAGTGCACTCTCTGGACTCACTAAACTGCATCCCCAGTGGTGCCACTGCACTCTCTGGACTCACTGCACTGCTTCCCCAGTGGTGCCAGTGCACTCACTGGACTCACTGCAGTGCATCCCCAGTGGTGCCAGTGCACTCTCTGGATTCACTGCACTGCATCCCCAGTGCTGCCAGTGCACTCTCTTGAGTCACTGCACTGCATCCCCTGTGGTGCAAGAGCACTCTCTGGACTCACAGCAGTGCTCACCAGTGGTGCCAGTGCACTCTGTGGACTCACTGCACTGCATCCCCAGTGGTGCCAGTGCACTCTCTGGACTCACTGCACTGCATCCCCAGTGGTGCTAGTGCACTGTGTGGACTCACTGTACTGCATCCCCAGTGGTGTCAGTGCAATCTCTGGACTCACTGCAGTGCATCCCCAGTGGTGCCAGTGCACTCTCAGGACTCACTGCACTGCATCCCCAGTGGTGCCAGTGCACTCTCTGGACTCACTGCACTGCATCCCCAGTAGTGACAGTGCACTCTCTGGACTCACTGCACTGCATCCCCAGTGGTGCCAGTGCACTCACTGGATTCACTGCACTGCATCCCCAGTGGGGCCAGTGCACTCTCTGGACTCACTGCACTGCATCCCCAGTGGTGCCAGTGCATTCACTGGACTCACTGGACTGCATCCCCAGTGGTGCCAGTGCACTCTCTGGACTCACTGCACAGCATCCCCAGTGGTGCCAGTGCACTCTCTGGACTCACTGCACTGCATCCCCACTGGTGCCAGTGTACTCTCTGGACTCACTGCACTGCATCCCCAGTGGTGCCAGTGCACTCACTGGACTCACTGGACACATCCCCAGTGGTGCCAGTGCACTCTCTGGACTCACTGCGCTGCATCCCCAGTGGTGCCAGTGCACTCTCTGGACTCACTGCACTGCATCCCCACTGGTTCCAGTGTACTCTCTGGACTCACTGCACTGCATCCCCAGTGGTGCCAGTGCACTCTCTGGACTCACTGCACTGCATCCCCAGTGGTGCCAGTGCAATCTCTGGACTCACTGCACTGCATCCCCAGTTGTGCCAGTGCACTCTCTGGACTCACTGCACTGCATCCCCAGTGGTGCCAGTGCACTCTCTGGACTCACTGCACTGCATCCCCAGTGGTGCCAGTGCAATCTCTGGACTCACTGTAGTGCATCCCCAGTGGTGCCAGTGCACTCTCTGGACTCACTGCAGTGCATCCCCAGTGGTGCCAGTGCACTCACTGGACTCACTGCAGTGCATCCCCACTGGTGCCAGTGCACTCTTTGGACTCACTGCACTGCATCCCCAGTGGTGCCAGTGCACTCTCTGGACTCACTGCACTGCAGCCTCATTGGTGCCAGTGCACTCTCTGGACTCACTGCACTGCATCACAGGTAGTGCCAGTGCACTCTCTGGACTCACTGCAGTGCATCCCCAGTGGTGCTAGTGCACTCTCTGGACTCACTGCACTGCATCCCCAGTGGTGCCAGTGCACTCTCTGCACTCACTTCTCTGCATTCCCAGTGGTGCCAGTGAAGTCTCTGGACTCACTGCACTGCATCCCCAGTGGTGCCAGTGCACTCTCTGGACTCACTGCAGTGCATCCCCAGTGGTGACAGTTCACTCTCTGGACTCACTGCAGTGCATCCCCAGTGGTGACAGTGCACTCTCTGGACTCACTGCACTGCATCCCCAGTGGTGCCAGTGCACTCTCTGGACTCACTGCACTGCATCCCCAGTGGTGCCTCTGCACTCTCTGGAGTCACAGCACTGCATCCCCAGTGGTGCCAGTGCACTCTCTGGACTCACTGAAGTGCATCCCCAGTGGTGCCAGTGCACTCTCTGGACTCACTGAAGTGCATTCTCAGTGGTGCCAGTGCACTCTCTGGACTCACTGCAGTGCATCCCCAGTGGTGCCAGTACACTCACTGGACTCACTGCACTGCATCCCCAGTGGTGCCAGTGCACTCTCTGGACTCGCTAAACTGCATCACCAGTGGTGCCTCTGCACTCTCTGGACTCACTGCACTGCTTCCCCAGTGGTGCCAGTGCACTCACTGGACTCACTGCACTGCATCCCCACTGGTGCCAGTGCACTCTCTGGGCTCACTGCACTGCATCCCCAGTGGTGCCAGTGCACTCTCTGGACTCACTGCAGTGCATCCCCAGTGGTGCCTGTGCGCTCTCTGGAGTCACAGCACTGCATCCCCAGTGGTGCCAGTGCAATCTCTGGACTCACTGCACTGCATCCCCAGTGGTGCCAGTGCACTCTCTGGACTCACTGAAGTGCATTCTCAGTGGTGCCAGTGCACTCTCTGGACTCACTGCACTGCATCCCCAGTGGGGCCAGTGCACTCTCTGGACTCACTGCACTGCATCCCCAGTGGTGCCAGTGCATTCACTGGACTCACTGGACTGCATCCCCAGTGGTGCCAGTGCACTCTCTGGACTCACTGCACAGCATCCCCAGTGGTGCCAGTGCACTCTCTGGACTCACTGCACTGCATCCCCACTGGTGCCAGTGTACTCTCTGGACTCACTGCACTGCATCCCCAGTGGTGCCAGTGCACTCACTGGACTCACTGGACACATCCCCAGTGGTGCCAGTGCACTCTCTGGACTCACTGCGCTGCATCCCCAGTGGTGCCAGTGCACTCTCTGGACTCACTGCACTGCATCCCCACTGGTTCCAGTGTACTCTCTGGACTCACTGCACTGCATCCCCAGTGGTGCCAGTGCACTCTCTGGACTCACTGCACTGCATCCCCAGTGGTGCCAGTGCACTCTCTGGACTCACTGCACTGCATCCCCAGTTGTGCCAGTGCACTCTCTGGACTCACTGCACTGCATCCCCAGTGGTGCCAGTGCACTCTCTGGACTCACTGCACTGCATCCCCAGTGGTGCCAGTGCAATCTCTGGACTCACTGTAGTGCATCCCCAGTGGTGCCAGTGCACTCTCTGGACTCACTGCAGTGCATCCCCAGTGGTGCCAGTGCACTCACTGGACTCACTGCAGTGCATCCCCACTGGTGCCAGTGCACTCTTTGGACTCACTGCACTGCATCCCCAGTGGTGCCAGTGCACTCTCTGGACTCACTGCACTGCAGCCTCATTGGTGCCAGTGCACTCTCTGGACTCACTGCACTGCATCACAGGTAGTGCCAGTGCACTCTCTGGACTCACTGCAGTGCATCCCCAGTGGTGCTAGTGCACTCTCTGGACTCACTGCACTGCATCCCCAGTGGTGCCAGTGCACTCTCTGCACTCACTTCTCTGCATTCCCAGTGGTGCCAGTGAAGTCTCTGGACTCACTGCACTGCATCCCCAGTGGTGCCAGTGCACTCTCTGGACTCACTGCAGTGCATCCCCAGTGGTGACAGTTCACTCTCTGGACTCACTGCAGTGCATCCCCAGTGGTGACAGTGCACTCTCTGGACTCACTGCACTGCATCCCCAGTGGTGCCAGTGCACTCTCTGGACTCACTGCACTGCATCCCCAGTGGTGCCTCTGCACTCTCTGGAGTCACAGCACTGCATCCCCAGTGGTGCCAGTGCACTCTCTGGACTCACTGAAGTGCATCCCCAGTGGTGCCAGTGCACTCTCTGGACTCACTGAAGTGCATTCTCAGTGGTGCCAGTGCACTCTCTGGACTCACTGCAGTGCATCCCCAGTGGTGCCAGTACACTCACTGGACTCACTGCACTGCATCCCCAGTGGTGCCAGTGCACTCTCTGGACTCGCTAAACTGCATCACCAGTGGTGCCTCTGCACTCTCTGGACTCACTGCACTGCTTCCCCAGTGGTGCCAGTGCACTCACTGGACTCACTGCACTGCATCCCCACTGGTGCCAGTGCACTCTCTGGGCTCACTGCACTGCATCCCCAGTGGTGCCAGTGCACTCTCTGGACTCACTGCAGTGCATCCCCAGTGGTGCCTGTGCGCTCTCTGGAGTCACAGCACTGCATCCCCAGTGGTGCCAGTGCAATCTCTGGACTCACTGCACTGCATCCCCAGTGGTGCCAGTGCACTCTCTGGACTCACTGAAGTGCATTCTCAGTGGTGCCAGTGCACTCTCTGGACTCACTGCACTGCATCCCCAGTGGTGCCAGTGCACTCTCTGGACTCACTGAACTGCATCCCCAGTGGTGCCAGTGCACTTTCTGGACTCACTGCACTGCATCCCCAGTGCTGCCAGTGCACTCTCTGGACTCACTGCACTGCATCCCTAGTGGTGCCACTGCACTCTCTGGACTCACTGCACTGCTTCCCCAGTGGTGCCAGTGCACTCTCTGGACTCACTGCACTGCATCCCCAGTGGTGCCAGTGCACTCACTGGACTCACTGCAGTGCATCCCCACTGGTGCCAGTGCACTCTCTGGACTCACTGCACTGCTTCCCCAGTGGTGCCAGTGCACTCTCTGGACTCACTGCACTGCATCCCCAGTGGTTCCAGCGCACTCTCTGGACTCACTGCACTGCATCCCCAGTGGTGCTAGTGCACTCTGTGGACTCACTGCAGTGCATCCCCAGTGGTGCCAGTGCACTCTCTGGACTCACTGAAGTGCATTCTCAGTGGTGCCAGTGCACTCTCTGGACTCACTTCAGTGCATCCCCAGTGGTGCCAGTACACTCTCTGGACTCACTGCAGTGCATCCCCAGTGGTGCCAGTGCACTCTCTGGACTCACTGCAGTGCATCCCCAGTGCGGCCAGTGCACTCTCTGGACTCACTGCACTGCATCTCCAGTGGTGCCAGTGCACTCTCTGGACTCACTGCACTGCATCCCCAGTGCTGCCAGTGCACTCTCTTGAGTCACTGCACTGCATCCCCTGTGGTGCAAGAGCACTCTCTGGACTCACAGCAGTGCATCACCAGTGGTGCCAGTGCACTCTCTGGACTCACTGCACTGCATCCCCAGTGGTGCCAGTGCACTCTCTGGACTCACTGCACTGCATCCCCAGTGGTGCTAGTGCACTGTGTGGACTCACTGTACTGCATCCCCAGTGGTGCCAGTGCAATCTCTGTACTCACTGCAGTGCATCCCCAGTGGTGCCAGTGCACTCTCAGGACTCACTGCACTGCATCCCCAGTGGGGACAGTGCACTCTCTGAACTCACTGCACTGCATCCCCAGTGGTGCCAGTGCACTCTCTGGACTCACTGCACTGCATCCCCAGTGGTGCCAGTGCACTCTCTGGACTCACTGCACTGCATCCCCAGTAGTGCCAGTGCACTCTCTGGACTCACTGCACTGCATCCCCAGTGCTGCCAGTGCACTCACTGGATTCACTGCACTGCATCCCCAGTGGTGCCAGTGCACTCTCTGGACTCACTGCACTGCATCCCCAGTGGTGCCAGTGCACTCTGTGGACTCACTGTACTGCATCCCCAGTGGTGACAGTGCACTCTCTAGACTCACTGCAGTGCATCCCCAGTGGTGCCAGTGCACTCTCTGGACTCACTGCAGTGCATCCCCAGTGGTGCCAGTGCACTCTCTGGACTCACTGCAGTGCATCCCCAGTGGTGCCAGTGCAGTCTCTGGAGTAACTGCAGTGCATCCCCACTGGTGCCAAAGCACTCTCTGGACTCACTGCAGTGCATCCCCAGTGGTGCCACTGCACTCTCTGGACTCACTGCAGTGCATCCCCAGTGGTGCCAGTGCACTCTCTGGACTCATTGAAGTGCATTCTCAGTGGTGCCAGTGCACTCTCTGGACTCACTGCAATGCATCCCCAGTGGTGCCAGTACACTCACTGGGCTCACTGCACTGCATCCCCAGTGGTGCCAGTGATCTCTCTGGACTCACTAAACTGCATCCCCAGTGGTGCCACTGCACTCTCTGGACTCACTGCACTGCTTCCCCAGTGGTGCCAGTGCACTCACTGGACTCACTGCAGTGCATCCCCAGTGGTGCCAGTGCACTCTCTGGACTCACTGCACTGCATCCCCAGTGGTGCCAGTGCGCTCTCTGGAGTCACAGCACTGCATCCCCAGTGGTGCCAGTGCAATCTCTGGACTCACTGCACTGCATCCCCAGTGGTGCCAGTGCACTCTCTGGACTCACTGCACTGCATCTCCGGTGGTGCCAGTGCAGTCTCTGGAGTAACTGCACTGCATCCCCAGTGGTGCCAAAGCACTCTCTGGACTCACTGCAGTGCATCCCCAGTGGTGCCAGTGCACTCTCTGGACTCACTGCACTGCATCAACAGTGGTGCCAGTGCACTCTCTGGACTCACTGCACTGCATCCCCAGTGGTGCCAGTGCACTCTCTGGACTCACTGAAGTGCATCCCCAGTGGTGCCAGTGCACTCTCTGGACTCACTGAAGTGCATTCTCAGTGGTGCCAGTGCACTCTCTGGACTCACTGCAGTGCATCCCCAGTGGTGCCAGTACACTCACTGGACTCATTGCACTGCATCCCCAGTGGTGCCAGTGCACTCTCTGGACTCACTAAACTGCATCACCAGTGGTGCCACTGCACTCTCTGGACTCACTGCACTGCTTCCCCAGTGGTGCCAGTGCACTCACTGGACTGACTGCAGTGCATCCCCGCTGGTGCCAGCGCACTCTCTGGGCTAACTGCAGTGCATCCCCAGTGGTGCCAGTGCACTCTCTGGACTCACTGAAGTGCATCCCCAGTGGTGCCTGTGCGCTCTCTGGAGTCACAGCACTGCATTCTCAGTGGTGCCAGTGCACTCTCTGGACTCACTGCACTGCATCCCCAGTGGTGCCAGTGCACTCTCTGGACTCACTGCACTGCATCCCCAGTGGTGCCAGTGCACTCTCTGGACTCACTGCACTGCTTCCCAAGTGGTGCCAGTGCACTCTCTGGACTCACTGCACTGCATCCCCAGTGGTGCCAGTGCACTCACTGGACTCACTGCAGTGCATCCCCAGTGGTGCCAGTGCACTCTCTGGAGTCACTGCACTGCATCCCCAGTGCTGCCAGTGCACTCTCTGGACTCACTGCACTGCATCCCCAGTGGTGCCAGTGCACTCTCTGGACTCACTGCACTGCATCCCCAGTGGTTCCAGCGCACTCTCTGGACTCACTGCACTGCATCCCCAGTGGTGCTAGTGCACTCTGTGGACTCACTGCAGTGCATCCCCAGTGGTGCCAGTGCACTCTCTGGACTCACTGAAGTGCATTCTCAGTGGTGCCAGTGCACTCTCTGGACTCACTTCAGTGCATCCCCAGTGGTGCCAGTACACTCTCTGGACTCACTGCAGTGCATCCCCAGTGGTGCCAGTGCACTCTCTGGACTCACTGCAGTGCATCCCCAGTGCGGCCAGTGCACTCTCTGGACTCACTGCACTGCATCTCCAGTGGTGCCAGTGCACTCTCTGGACTCACTGCACTGCATCCCCAGTGGTGCCAGTGCACTCTCTGGACTCACTAAACTGCATCACCAGTGGTGCCACTGCACTCTCTGGACTCACAGCAGTGCATCACCAGTGGTGCCAGTGCACTCTCTGGACTCACTGCACTGCATCCCCAGTGGTGCAAGAGCACTCTCTGGACTCCCAGCAGTGCATCACCAGTGGTGCCAGTGCACTCTCTGGACTCACTGCACTGCACCCACAGTGGTGCCAGTGCACTCTCTGGACTCACTGCACTGCATCCCCAGTGGTGCTAGTGCACTGTGTGGACTCACTGTACTGCATCCCCAGTGGTGCCAGTGCAATCTCTGGACTCACTGCAGTGCATCCCCAGTGGTGCCAGTGCACTCTCAGGACTCACTGCACTTCATCCCCAGTGGGGCCAGTGCACTCTCTGGACTCACTGCACTGCATCCCCAGTGGTGCCAGTGCACTCTCTGGACTCACTGCAGTGCATCCCCAGTGGTGCCAGTGCACTCTCTGGACTCACTGCACTGCATCCCCAGTAGTGCCAGTGCACTCTCTGGACTCACTGCACTGCATCCCCAGTGCTGCCAGTGCACTCACTGGATTCACTGCACTGCATCCCCAGTGGTGACAGTGCACTCTCTGGACTCACTGTACTGCATCCCCAGTGGTGCCAGTGCACTCTGTGGACTCACTGTACTGCATCCCCAGTGGTGACAGTGCACTCTCTAGACTCACTGCACTGCATCCCCAGTGGTGCCAGTGCACTCTCTGGACTCACTGCAATGCATCCCCAGTGGTGCCAGTGCACTCTCTGGACTCACTGAAGTGCATCCCCAGTGGTGCCAGTGCAGTCTCTGGAGTAACTGCAGTGCATCCCCACTGGTGCCAAAGCACTCTCTGGACTCACTGCAGTGCATCCCCAGTGGTGCCAGTGCACTCTCTGGACTCACTGCAGTGCATCCCCAGTGGTGCCAGTGCACTCTCTGGACTCATTGAAGTGCATTCTCAGTGGTGCCAGTGCACTCTCTGGACTCACTGCAGTGCATCCCCAGTGGTGCCAGTGCAATCTCTGGACTCACTGCACTGCATCTTCAGTGGTGCCAGTGCACTCTCTGGACTCACTAAACTGCATCCCCAGTGGTGCCACTGCACTCTCTGGACTCACTGCACTGCTTCCCCAGTGGTGCCAGTGCACTCACTGGACTCACTGCAGTGCATCCCCAGTGGTGCCAGTGCACTCTCTGGACTCACTGCACTGCATCCCCAGTGGTGCCAGTGCGCTCTCTGGAGTCACAGCACTGCATCCCCAGTGGTGCCAGTGCAATCTCTAGACTCACTGCACTGCATCCCCAGTGGTGCCAGTGCACTCTCTGGACTCACTGCACTGCATCCCCAGTGGTGCCAGTGCACTCTCTGGAGTAACTGCACTGCATCCCCACTGGTGCCAAAGCACTCTCTGGACTCACTGCAGTGCATCCCCAGTGGTGCCAGTGCACTCTCTGGACTCACTGCACTGCATCAACAGTGGTGCCAGTGCACTCTCTGGACTCACTGCACTGCATCCCCAGTGGTGCCAGTGCACTCTCTGGACTCACTGCAGTGCATCCCCAGTGGTGCCAGTGCACTCTCTGGACTCACTGAAGTGCATTCTCAGTGGTGCCAGTGCACTCTCTGGACTCACTAAACTGCATCACCAGTGGTGCCACTGCACTCTCTGGACTCACTGCACTGCTTCCCCAGTGGTGCCAGTGCACTCACTGGACTGACTGCAGTGCATCCACAGTGGTGCCAGTGCACTCTCTGGGCTCACTGCAGTGCATCCCCAGTGGTGCCAGTGCACTCTCTGGACTCACTGCACTGCATGCCCAGTGGTGCCTGTGCGCTCTCTGGAGTCACAGCACTGCATTCTCAGTGGTGCCAGTGCACTCTCTGGACTCACTGCACTGCATCCCCAGTGGTGCCAGTGCACTCTCTGGACTCACTGAACTGCATCCCCAGTGGTGCCAGTGCACTCTCTGGACTCACTGCACTGCATCCCCAGTGGTGCCAGTGCACTCTCTGGACTCACTTCAGTGCATCCCCAGTGGTGCCAGTACACTCTCTGGACTCACTGCAGTGCATCCCCAGTGGTGCCAGTACACTCACTGGACTCACTGCACTGCATCCCCAGTGGTGCCAGTGCACTCTCTGGACTCACTAAACTGCATCACCAGTGGTGCCACTGCACTCTCTGGACTCACTGCACTGCTTCCCCAGTGGTGCCAGTGCACTCACTGGACTGACTGAAGTGCATCCACAGTGGTGCCAGTGCACTCTCTGGGCTCACTGCAGTGCATCCCCAGTGGTGCCAGTGCACTCTCTGGACTCACTGCACTGCATGCCCAGTGGTGCCTGTGCGCTCGCTGGAGTCACAGCACTGCATTCTCAGTGGTGCCAGTGCACTCTCTGGACTCACTGCACTGCATCCCCAGTGGTGCCAGTGCACTCTCTGGACTCACTGAACTGCATCCCCAGTTGTGCCAGTGCACTCTCTGGACTCACTGCACTGCATCCCCAGTGGTGCCAGTGCACTCTCTGGACTCACTTCAGTGCATCCCCAGTGGTGCCAGTACACTCTCTGGACTCACTGCAGTGCATCCCCAGTGGGGCCAGTGCACTCTCTGGACTCACTGCAGTGCATCCCCAGTGCGGCCAGTGCACTCTCTGGACTCACTGCACTGCATCTCCAGTGGTGCCAGTGCACTCTCTGGACTCACTGCACTGCATCCCCAGTGCTGCCAGTGCACTCTCTTGAGTCACTGCACTGCATCCCCTGTGGTGCAAGAGCACTCTCTGGACTCACAGCAGTGCATCACCAGTGGTGCCAGTGCACTCTCTGGACTCACTGCACTGCATCCCCAGCGGTGCAAGAGCACTCTCTGGACTCACTGCACTACATCCCCAGTGGTGCTAGTGCACTGTGTGGACTCACTGTACTGCATCCCCAGTGGTGCCAGTGCAATCTCTGGACTCACTGCAGTGCATCCCCAGTGGTGCCAGTGCACTCTCAGGACTCACTGCACTTCATCCCCAGTGGGGCCAGTGCACTCTCTGGACTCACTGCACTGCATCCCCAGTGGTGCCAGTGCACTCTCTGGACTCACTGCAGTGCATCCCCAGTGGTGCCAGTGCACTCTCTGGACTCACTGCACTGCATCCCCAGTAGTGCCAGTGCACTCTCTGGACTCACTGCACTGCATCCCCAGTGCTGCCAGTGCACTCACTGGATTCACTGCACTGCATCCCCAGTGGTGACAGTGCACTCTCTGGACTCACTGCACTGCATCCCCAGTGGTGCCAGTGCACTCTGTGGACTCACTGTACTGCATCCCCAGTGGTGACAGTGCACTCTCTAGACTCACTGCACTGCATCCCAAGTGGTGCCAGTGCACTCTCTGGACTCACTGCAATGCATCCCCAGTGGTGCCAGTGCACTCTCTGGACTCACTGCAGTGCATCCCCAGTGGTGCCAGTGCAGTCTCTGGAGTAACTGCAGTGCATCCCCACTGGTGCCAAAGCACTCTCTGGACTCACTGCAGTGCATCCCCAGTGGTGCCACTGCACTCTCTGGACTCACTGCAGTGCATCCCCAGTGGTGCCAGTGCACTCTCTGGACTCATTGAAGTGCATTCTCAGTGGTGCCAGTGCACTCTCTGGACTCACTGCAGTGCATCCCCAGTGGTGCCAGTGCAATCTCTGGACTCACTGCACTGCATCTTCAGTGGTGCCAGTGCACTCTCTGGACTCACTAAACTGCATCCCCAGTGGTGCCAGTGCACTCTCTGGACTCACTGAAGTGCATCCCCAGTGGTGCCAGTGCAGTCTCTGGAGTAACTGCAGTGCATCCCCACTGGTGCCAGTGCACTCTCTGGACTCACTGCACTGCATCCCCAGTGGTGCCAGTGCGCTCTCTGGAGTCACAGCACTGCATCCCCAGTGGTGCCAGTGCAATCTCTGGACTCACTGCACTGCATCCCCAGTGGTGCCAGTGCACTCTCTGGACTCACTGCACTGCATCCCCGGTGGTGCCAGTGCAGTCTCTGGAGTAACTGCACTGCATCCCCACTGGTGCCAAAGCACTCTCTGGACTCACTGCAGTGCATCCCCAGTGGTGCCAGTGCACTCTCTGGACTCACTGCACTGCATCAACAGTGGTGCCAGTGCACTCTCTGGACTCACTGCACTGCATCCCCAGTGGTGCCAGTGCACTCTCTGGACTCACTGCAGTGCATCCCCAGTGGTGCCAGTGCACTCTCTGGACTCACTGAAGTGCATTCTCAGTGGTGCCAGTGCACTCTCTGGACTCACTGCAGTGCATCCCCAGTGGTGCCAGTACACTCACTGGACTCACTGCACTGCATCCCCAGTGGTGCCAGTGCACTCTCTGGACTCACTAAACTGCATCACCAGTGGTGCCACTGCACTCTCTGGACTCACTGCACTGCTTCCCCAGTGGTGCCAGTGCACTCACTGGACTGACTGCAGTGCATCCACAGTGGTGCCAGTGCACTCTCTGGGCTCACTGCAGTGCATCCCCAGTGGTGCCAGTGCACTCTCTGGACTCACTGCACTGCATGCCCAGTGGTGCCTGTGCGCTCTCTGGAGTCACAGCACTGCATTCTCAGTGGTGCCAGTGCACTCTCTGGACTCACTGCACTGCATCCCCAGTGGTGCCAGTGCACTCTCTGGACTCACTGAACTGCATCCCCAGTGGTGCCAGTGCACTCTCTGGACTCACTGCAGTGCATCCCCAGTGGTGCCAGTGCACTCTCTGGACTCACTGCACTACTCCAGCCGCGGCAGTCGCTCCAGCCCCGGTAGCCCTCCAGCCTCGGCAGCCTCGGCAGCCGCGGCAGCCGCTCCAGCCGCGGCAGCCGCTCCGTCCGCGGCATACGCGGCAGACTCTCCAACCGCGGCAGCCGCTCCAGCCGCGGAAGCCGCGGCAGCCGCTCCAAACGCGGCAGGCGCTCCAACCGCGGCAACCGCTCCAGCCGTGGCAGCCGCTCCACTCGGTAGCGGGTGGAGCTCCTGCCGCGTTTGGAGCAGTTACCGCGGCTGGAGCGGCTGGAGCGGCTGCCGCGGCTGGAGCGGCTGCCGCGGCTGGAGGTGCTAACGCGGCTGGAGAGGCTGACGCGGTTGAAGCGTCTAGAGCGTCTGCCACGGCTGGAGGGCTACCGCGGCTGGAGCGGCTGCCGCGGCTGGAGCAGTGCAGTGAGTCCAGGGAGTGCAAAGGCACCAGTGGGGATGGAGTGCAGTGAGTCCAAAGACTTCACTGTCACCACTGGGAATGCAGTGCAGTGAGTCCAGAGAGTGCACTGGCACCACTGGCGATGCAGTGAAGTGAGTGCAGAGAGTGCAATGGCACTACTGGGGATGCACTGCAGTGAGTCTACAGAGTGCACTGGCACCACTGGGGATGCAGTGCAGTGAGTCCAGAGAGTGCACTGGCACCACGGGGATGCCCTGCAGTGAGTCCAGAGAGTGCACTGGCACCACTGGGGATGCACTACAGTGAGTCCAGGGATAGCACTGGCACCACTGGGGATGCAGTGCAGTGAGTCCAGTGAGTGCACTGGCACCACTGGGGATGCCCTGCAGTGAGCCCACACAGTGCACTGGCACCACTGAGAATGCACTTCAGTGAGTCCAGAGAGTGCACTGGCACCACAGGTGATGCACTCCAGTGAGTCCAGAGAGCGCACTGGCACCACTGGGGATGCACTGCAGTGAGTCCAGAGAGCGCACTGGCACCACTGGGGATGCACTGCAGTGAGTCCACAGAGTGCACTGGCACCACTGGGGCTTCAGTGCAGTGAGTCCAGAGAGTGCACTGGCACCACTGGGGATGCAGTGCAGTGAGTCCAGAGAGTGCACTGGCACCACTGAAAATGCACTTCAGTGTGTCCAGAGAGTGCACTGGCACCACTGGGGATGCACTGCAGTGAGTCCAGAGTGCACTAGCGCCACTGGGGATGCACTGCAGTGAGTCCAGTGAGTGCACTGGCACCACTGCGGATGCACTGCAGTGAGTCCAGTGAGTGCACTGGCACCACTGGTGATGCAGTGCAGTGAGTCCAGAGAGTGCACTGGCACCACTGGTGATGCAGTGCAGTGAGTCCAGAGAGTGGCGCTCCAGCCTCGGTTTCCGCTCCAGCCGCGTCAACCGCTCCAGCCGCGGTAGCCCCTCCAGCCGCGGCAGACGCTCTAGACGCTTCAACCGCGTCAGCCTCTCCAGCCGCGTTAGCCCCTCCAGCCGCGGCAGCCGCTCCAGCCGCGGCAGCCGCTCCAGCCGCTCCAGCCGCGGTAACTGCTCCAAACGCGGCAGGAGCTCCAGCCGCTACCGAGTGGAGCGGCTTCCACGGCTGGAGCGGTTGCCGCGGTTGGAGCGCCTGCCGCGTTTGGAGCGGCTGCCGCGGCTTCCGCGGCTGGAGCGGCTGCCGCGGTTGGAGAGTCTGCCGCGTATGCCGCGGACGGAGCGGCTGCCGCGGCTGGAGCGGCTGCCGCGGCTGCCGAGGCTGCCGAGGCTGGAGGGCTACCGGGGCTGGAGCGACTGCCGCGGCTGGAGTAGTGCAGTGAGTCCAGAGAGTGCACTGGCACCACTGGGGATGCACTGCAGTGAGTCCAGAGAGTGCACTGTCACCATTGGGGATGCACTGCAGTGAGTCCAGAGAGTTCACTGGCACCACTGGAGATGCACTTCAGTGAGTGTAGAGACTGCACTGGCACCACTGGGGATGCAGTGCAGTGAGTCCAGAGAGTGCACTGGCACCACTGGGGATGCAGTGCAGTGACTCTAGAGAGTGCACTGGCACCACTGGGGATGCAGTACAGTGAGTCCAGAGAGTGCACTGGCACCACTCAGGGTGCAGTGCGGTGAGTCCAGAGAGTGCACTGGCACCCCTGGGGATGCAGTACAGTGAGTCCAGAGAGTGCACTGGCACCACTGGGGATGCAGTGCAGTGAGTCCAGAGAGTGCACTGGCAGCAGTGGGGATGCAGTGCAGTGAGTCCAGAGAGTGCACTGGCACCACTGGGGATGCAGTGCAGTGAGTCCAGAGAGTGCACTTGCACCACCGGGAATGCACTTCAGTGAGTCCAGAGAGTGCACTGGCACCACTGGGGATGCAGTGCAGTGAGTCCAGAGAGTGCACTGGCACCACTGGGGAATGCACTGCAGTGAGTCCAGAGTGCACTAGCACCACTGGGGATGCACTGCAGTGAGTCCAGAGAGTGCACTGGCACCACCGGGAATGCACTGCAGTGAGTCCAGAGAGTGCACTGGCACCACTGGGGATGCACTGCAGTGAGTCCAGAGAGTGCACTGGCACCACTGGGGATGCAGTGACGCGAGTCCAGAGAGTGCACTGGCACCACTGGGGATGCAGTGACGCGAGTCCAGAGAGTGCACTGGCACCACTGGGGATGCACTGCAGTGAGTCCAGAGAGTGCACTGGCACAATTGGGGATGCAGCGCAGTGACTCTAGAGAGTGCACTGGCACCACTGGGGATGCAGTGCAGTGAGCCCAGAGAGTGCACTGGCACCACTGGGGATGCACTGCAGTGAGTCCAGTGAGTGCACTGGCACCACTGGGGATACACTGCAGTGAGTCCAGAGAGTGCACTGGCACCACAGAGAATGCACTTCAGTGAGTCCAGAGAGTGCACTGGCACCACTGGGGATGCACTGCAGTGAGTCCAGAGAGTGCACTGGCACCACTGGGGATGCACTACAGTGAGTCCAGGGATAGCACTGGCACCACTGGGGAAGCAGTGCAGTGAGTCCAGAGAGTGCACTTGCACCACTGGGGATGCAGTGCAGTGAGTCCAGAGAGTGCACTGGCACCACTGATGATGCAGTACAGTGTGTCCAGTGAGTGCACTGGCACAACTGGGGATGTAGTGCAGTGACTCGAGAGAGTGCACTGGCTCCACTGGGGATGCGGTGCCGGAGGTCCAGAGAGTGCATTGGCTCCACTGGGGATGCAGTGCAGTGAGTCCAGAGAGTGCACTGGCACCACTGGGGATGCACTGCAGTGAGCCCAGAGAGTGCACTGCCACCACTGGGGATGCGGTGCCGGGAGTCCAGAGAGTGCTTTGGCACCGCTGGGGATGCACTGCAGTTACTCCAGAGAGTGCACAGGCACCACTGGGGATGCAGTGCAGTGAGTCCAGATAGTGCACTGGCACCACTGGGGATGCTTTGCAGCAAGTCCAGAGAGTTCACTGGCACCACTGGGGATGCAGTGCAGTGAGTCCAGTGAGTGTACTGGCACCACTGGGGACGCACTGCAGTGAGTCCAGAGAGTGCATTGGCACCACTTGGGATGCACTGCAGTGAGTCCAGAGAGTGCACTTGCACCACTGGGGATGCACTGCAGTGAGTCCACAGAGTGCACTGGCACCACAGGGGATGCAGTGCAGTGAGTCCAGAGAGTGCACTGGCACCAATGGGGATGCACAGCAGTGAGTCCAGAGAGTGCGCTGGCACCACTGTGGATGCAGCGCAGTGAGTCCAGAGAGTGCTCTGGCACCACTGGGGATGCAGTGCAGTGAGTCCAGAGAGTGCACTAGCACCACTGGGGATGCAGTGCAGTCAGTACAGTGAGTGTACTGGCACCACTGGGGATACCCTTCAGTGAGTCCAGAGAGTGCACTGGCACCACTGGGGATGCACTGCAGTGAGTCCACAGAGTGCACGGGCTCCATTGGGGATGCACTGCAGTGAGTCCAGGGAGTGCACTGGCACCACTGGGGATGCAGTGCAGTGAGTCCAGAGATCGCACTGGCTCCACTGGGGATGCAGTGCAGTGAGTCCAGAGAGTACACTGGCACCACTGGGGATGCAGTGCAGTGAGTCCATAGAGTGCTCTGGCACCACTGGGGATGCTGTGCAGTGAGTCCAGAGAGTGCAGTGGCACCACTGGTGATGCACTGCAGTTACTCCAGAGAGTGCACTGGCACCACTGGGGATGCGGTGCGGTGAGTCCAGAGAGTGCACTGGCACCACTGGGGATGCACTGCAGTGAGTCCAGAGAGTGCACTGGC
Source organism: Anser brachyrhynchus (assembly GCF_964034855.1). Lineage (NCBI taxonomy): Eukaryota > Metazoa > Chordata > Aves > Anseriformes > Anatidae > Anser > Anser brachyrhynchus. The sequence goes on along the minus strand of NW_027663550.1, from coordinate 7,969 downwards.
ACCACTGAGAATGCCCTTCAGTGAGTCCAGAGAGTGTACTGGCACCACTGGGGATGCACTTCAGTGAGTCCAGAGAGCGCACTGGCACCACTGGGGATGCAGTGCCGTGAGTCCAGAGAGTGCATTGGCACCAGTGGAGTGCAGTGCAGTGAGTCCAGAGAGTGCACTGGCACCATTGGAGATGCAGTGCAGTGAGTCCAGAGAGTGCACTGGCACCACTGGGGATGCAGTGCAGTGAGTCCAGAGAGTGCACTGGCACCACTGGGGATGCACTGCAGTGAGTCCAGAGAGTTCACTGGCACCACTGGAGATGCACTTCAGTGAGTCCAGAGACTGCACTGGCACCACTGGGGATGCAGTGCAGTGAGTCCAGTGAGTGTACTGGCACCACTGGGGATGCACTGCAGTGAGTCCAGAGAGTGCACTTGCACCACTGGGGATGCAGTGCAGTGAGTCCAGAGAGTGCACTGACACCACTGGGGATGCAGAGCAGTGAGTCCAGAGAGTGCACTGGCACCAATGGGGATGCACAGCAGTGAGTCCACAGAGTGCAATGGCACCACTGGGGATGCAGTGCCGTGAGTCCAGAGAGAGCACTGGCAGCACTGGGAATGCAGTGCAGTGAGTCCAGAGAGTGCACTGGCACCACTAGGGATCACTGCAGTGAGTCCAGAGAGTGCATTAGCACCACTGGGGATGCATTGACGCGAGTCCAGAGAGTGCACTGGCACCACAGGGGATGCACTGCAGTCACTCCAGAGAGTGCACTGGCACCACCGGGGATGCGGTGCAGTGAGTCCAGAGAGTGCACTGGCACCACTGGGGATGCAGTGCAGTGAGTCCAGAGAGTGCACTGGAACCACTGGGGATGCGGTGGCGGGAGTCCAGAGAGTGCTTTGGCACCACTGGGGATGCAGTACAGTGAGTCCAGAGAGTGCACTGGCACCACTGGGGATGCAGTGCAGTGACTCTAGAGAGTGCACTGGCACCACTGGGGATGCAGTACAGTGAGTCCAGAGAGTGCACTGGCACCACTCAGGGTGCAGTGCGGTGAGTCCGGAGAGTGCACTGGCACCACTGGGGATGCAGTGCAGTGAGTCCAGAGAGTGCCCTGGCACCACTGGAGATGCAGTGCAGTGAGTCCAGAGAGTGCACTGGCACCACTGGGGATGCACTGCAGTGAGTCCAGAGTGCACTAGCACCACTGGGGATGCACTGCAGTGAGTCCAGAGAGTGCACTTGCACCACCGGGAATGCACTGCAGTGAGTCCAGAGAGTGCACTGGCACCACTGGGGATGCAGTGCAATGAGTCCTGAGAGTGCCCTGGCACCACTGGGGATGCACTGCAGTGAGTCCAGAGTGCACTAGCACCACTGGGGATGCACTGCAGTGAGTCCAGAGAGTGCACTGGCACCACCGGGAATGCACTGCAGTGAGTCCAGGGAGTGCACTGGCACCACTGGGGATGCACTGCAGTGAGTCCAGAGAGTGCACTGGCACCACTGGGGATGCAGTGACGCGAGTCCAGAGAGTGCACTGGGTCCACTGGGGATGCAGTGACGCGAGTCCAGAGAGTGCACTGGCACCACTGGGGATGCACTGCAGTGAGTCCAGAGAGTGCACTGGCACAACTGGGGATGCAGCGCAGTGACTCTAGAGAGTGCACTGGCACCACTGGGGATGCAGTGCAGTGAGCCCAGAGAGTGCACTGGCACCACTGGAGATGCACTGCAGTGAGTCCAGTGAGTGCACTGGCACCACCGGGGATACACTGCAGTGAGTCCAGAGAGTGCACTGGCACCACAGAGAATGCACTTCAGTGAGTCCAGAGAGTGCACTGGCACCACTGGGGATGCACTGCAGTGAGTCCAGAGTGTGCACTGGCACCACTGGGGAAGCAGTGCAGTGAGTCCAGAGAGTGCACTGGCACCACTGGGGATGCAGTGCAGTGAGTCCAGAGAGTGCACTGGCACCACTGATGATGCAGTACAGTGAGTCCAGTGAGTGCACTGGCACAACTGGGGATAGAGTGCAGTGACTCGAGAGAGTGCACTGGCTCCACTGGGGATGCGGTGCCGGAGGTCCAGAGAGTGCATTGGCACCACTGGGGATGCAGTGCAGTGACTCCAGAGAGTGCACTGGCACCACTGGGGATGCACTGCAGTGAGCCCAGAGAGTGCACTGGCACCATTGGGATGCGGTGCCGGGAGTCCAGAGAGTGCTTTGGCACCGCTGGGGATGCACTGCAGTTACTCCAGAGAGTGCACAGGCACCACTGGGGATGCAGTGCAGTGAGTCCAGAGAGTGCACTGGCACCACTGGGGATGCAGTGCAGCAAGTCCAGAGAGTTCACTGGCACCACTGGGGATGCAGTGCAGTGAGTCCAGTGAGTGTACTGGCACCACTGGGGATGCACTGCAGTGAGTCCAGAGAGTGCATTGGCACCACTTGCGATGCACTGCAGTGAGTCCAGAGAGTGCACTTGCACCACTGGGGATGCACTTCAGTGAGTCCAGAGAGTGCACTGGCACCACTGGGGATGCAGTGCAGTGAGTCCAGAGAGTGCACTGGCACCAATGGGGATGCACAGCAGTGAGTCCACAGAGTGCACTGGCACCACTGGGGATGCAGCGCAGTGAGTCCAGAGAGTGCTCTGGCACCAACGGAGATGCAGTGCAGTGAGTCCAGAGAGTGCACTAGCACCACTGGGGATGCAGTGCAGTCAGTCCAGTGAGTGTACTGGCACCACTGGGGATGCCCTTCAGTGAGTCCAGAGAGTGCACTGGCACCACTGGGGATGCACTGCAGTGAGTCCACAGAGTGCACGGGCTCCATTGGGGATGCACTGCAGTGAGTCCACAGAGTGCACTGGCACCACTGGGGATGCAGTGCAGTGAGTCCAGAGAGTGCACTGGCTCCACTGGGGATGCAGTGCAGTGAGTCCAGAGAGTACACTGGCACCACTCGGGATGCAGTGCAGTGAGTCCATAGAGTGCTCTGGCACCACTGGGGATGCTGTGCAGTGAGTCCAGAGAGTGCAGTGGCACCACTGGTGATGCACTGCAGTTACTCCAGAGAGTGCACTGGCACCACTGGGGATGCGGTGCGGTGAGTCCAGAGAGTGCACTGGCACCACTGGGGATGCACTGCAGTGAGTCCAGAGAGTGCACTGGCACCACTGAGAATGCCCTTCAGTGAGTCCAGAGAGTGTACTGGCACCACTGGGGATGCACTTCAGTGAGTCCAGAGAGCGCACTGGCACCACTGGGGATGCAGTGCAGTGAGTCCAGAGAGTGCATTGGCACCACTGGAGTGCAGTGCAGTGAGTCCAGAGAGTGCACTGGCACCATTGGAGATGCAGTGCAGTGAGTCCAGAGAGTGCACTGGCACCACTGGGGATGCAGTGCAGTGAGTCCAGAGAGTGCACTGGCACCACTGGGGATGCACTGCAGTGAGTCCAGAGAGTTCACTGGCACCACTGGAGATGCACTTCAGTGAGTGCAGAGACTGCACTGGCACCACTGGGGATGCACTGCATTGAGTCCAGAGAGTGCATTGGCACCACTTGGGATGCACTGCAGTGAGTCCAGAGAGTGCACTTGCACCACTGGGGATGCAGTGCAGTGAGTCCAGAGAGTGCACTGACACCACTGGGGATGCAGTGCAGTGAGTCCAGAGAGTGCACTGGCACCAATGGGGATGCACAGCAGTGAGTCCACAGAGTGCACTGGCACCACTGGGGATGCAGTGCAGTGAGTCCAGAGAGTGCACTGGCACCACTGGGGATGCAGTACAGTGAGTCCAGAGAGTGCACGGGCTCCACTGGAGATGCACAGCAGTGAGTCCAGAGAGTGCACTGGCACCACTGGGGATGCAGTGTAGTGAGTGCAGAGAGTGCACTGTGAACACTGGTTATGCAGTGCAGTGAGTCCAGAGAGTGCACTGGCACCACTGGGGATGCAGTGCAGTGAGTCCAGAGTGTGCACTGGCACCACTGGGGATGCACTGCAGTGAGTCCAGAGATTGCACTGGCACCACTGGGGATGCACTGCAGTGAGTCCAGAGAATGCACTGGCACCACTGGGGATGCAGTGCAGTGAGTCCAGAGAGTGCACTGGCACCACTGGGGATGCAGTGCAGTGAGTCCAGAGAGTGCACTGGCTCCAGAGGGAATGCACTGCAGTGAGTCCAGTGAGTGCACTGGCACCACTGTGGATGCACTGCAGTGAGTCCAGAGAGTGCACTGGCACCACTGGGGATGCAGTGCAGTGAGTCCAGAGAGTGCACTGGCACCACTGGGGATGCACTGCAGTCAGTCCAGAGAGTGCACTGGCACCACTGGGGATGCAGTGCAGTGAGTCCAGAGAGTGCACTGTCACCACTGGGGATGCAGTACAGTGAGTCCACAGAGTGCACTGGTACCAGTGGGGATGCAGTACAGTGAGTCCAGAGAGTGCAGTGGCACCACTGGGCATGCAGTGCAGTGAGTCCAGAGAGTGCACTGGCACCACTGGGGATGCACTTCAGTGACTCCAGAGAGTGCACTGGCACCACTGGGGATGCAGTGCAGTGAGTCCAAAGACTTCACTGGCAAAACTGGAGATGCAGTGCAGTGAGTCCAGAGAGTGCACTGGCACCACAGGGGATGCAGTGCAGTGAGTCCAGAGATTGCACTGGCACCACCGGGGCTGCAGTGCAGTGAGTCCAGAGAGTGCACTGGCACCACTGGGGATGCACTGCAGTGAGTCCAGAGAGTGCACTGGCACCACTGGTGATGCAGTACAGTGAGTCCAGAGAGTGCACTGTCACCACTGGGGATGCCCTGCAGTGAGTCCAGAGAGTGCACTGGCACCACTGGGGATGCACTACAGTGAGTCCAGAGATTGCACTGGCACCACTGGGGATGCAGTGCACTGAGTCCAGAGAGTGCACTGGCACCACTGGGGATGCAGTGCATTGAGTCCAGAGAGTGCACTGGCACAACTGGGGATGCACTTCAGTGAGTCCAGAGAGTGCACTGACACCACTGGGGATGCAGTGCAGTGAGTCCAGAGAGTGCACTGGCACCACTGGGGATGCAGTGCAGTGAGTCCAGAGAGTGCTCTGGCACCACTGGGGATGCACTGCAGTGAGTCGAGAGAGTACACTGGCACCACTGGGGATGCAGTGCAGTGAGTCCAGAGAGTTCACTGGCACCACTGGGGATGCGGTCCAGTGAGTCCAGTGAGTGCACTGGCACCACTGGGATGCAGTGCAGTGACTGCAGAGAGTACACTGGCACCACCGGGGATTCACTGCAGTGAGTCCAGAGAGTGCACTGGCACCACCTGTGATGCAGTGCAGTGAGTCCAGTGAGTGCACTGGCACCACTGGGGATGCAGTGCTGTGACTCCAGAGAGCGCACTGGCACCACTGGGGATGCAGTGCAGTCAGTACAGTGAGTGCACTGGCACCACTGGGGGTGCAGTACAGTGAGTCCAGAGAGTGCACTGACACCACTGGGGATGCACTGCAGTGAGTCCAGACAGTGCACTGGCACCACTGGGGATGCAGTGCAGTGAGTCCAGAGACTGCACTGGCACCACTGGGGATGCAGTGCAGTGAGACCAGAGAGTGCACTGGCACCACTGGGGATGCAGTGCAGTGAGTCCAGAGAGTGCACTGGCACCACTGGAGATGCAGTACAGTGAGTCCAGTGAATGCACTGGAACCACTGGGGATGCAGTGCAGTGAGTCCAGAGAGTGCACTGGCACCACTGGTGATGCAGTACAGTGAGTCCAGTGAGTGCACTGGTACCACTGGGCCTGCAGTGCAGTGAGTCCAGAGAGTGCACTGGCACCACTGGGGATGCAGTGAAGTGAGTCCAGAGAGTGCACTGGCACCACCGATGATGCAGTACAGTGAGTCCAGTGAGTGCACTGGCACTACTGGGGATGTAGTGCAGTGACTCGAGAGAGTGCACTGGCACCACTGCGGATGCAGTGCAGTGAGTCCAGAGAGTGCACTGGCACCACTGGGGATGCAGTGCAGTGAGTCCAGAGAGTGCACTGGCAGCAGTGTGGATGCAGTGCAGTGAGTCCAGAGAGTGCACTGGCACCACTGGGGATGCAGTGCAGTGAGTCCAGAGACTTCACTGGAACCACTGGGAATGCAGTGCAGTGAGTGCAGAGAGTGCACTGGCACCACTGGGGATGCAGTGCAGTGAGTCCAGAGAGTGCACTGGCACCACTGGGGATGCACTGCAGTGAGTCCAGAGAGTGCACTGGCACCACTGGGGATGCACTGCAGTGAGTCCAGAGAGTGCACTGGCACCACCGGGGATGCACTATAGTGAGTCCAGAGATTGCACTGGCACCACTGGGGATGCACTGCAGTGAGTCCAGAGAGTGCACTGGCACCACTGGTGATGCAGTTTAGTGAGTCCAGAGAGTGCACTGGCACCACTGGGGATGCACTTCAGTGAGTCCAGAGAGTGTACTGACACCACTGGGGATGCGGTGCAGTGAGTCCAGAGAGTGCACTGGCAACACTGGGGATGCAGTGCAGTGAGTCCAGAGAGTGCTCTGGCACCACTGGGGATGCACTGCAGTGAGTCCAGAGAGTGCACTGGCACCACTGGGGATGCAGTGCAGTGAGTCCAGAGAGTGCACTGGCACCACTGGGGATGCAGTGCAGTGAGTCCAGAGAGTGCACTGGCAGCACTGGGGATGCACTGCAGTGAGTCCAGAGAGTGCACTGGCACCACTGGGGATGCACTGCAGTGAGTCCACAGAGTGCACTGGCACCACTGAGAATGCACTTCAGTGAGTCCAGAGAGTGCACTCGTACCACTGAGAATGCACTTCAGTGAGTCCAGAGAGTGCACTGGCACCACTGGGGATGCAGTGCAGTGAGTCCAGAGAGTGCACTGGCAGCACTGGGGATGCACTGCAGTGAGTCCAGAGAGCGCACTGGCACCACTGGGGATGCACTGCAGTGAGTCCACAGAGTGCACTGGCACCACTGAGAATGCACTTCAGTGAGTCCAGAGAGTGCACTGGTACCACTGGGGATGCAGTTCAGTGAGTCCAGAGAGTGCACTAGCACCACTGGGGATGCAGTGCAGTGAATCCAGTGAGTGCACTGGCACCACTGGGGATGCAGTTCAGTGAGTCGAGTGCACTGGCACCACTGGGGATGCACTGCAGTGAGCCCAGAGAGTGCACTGGCACCACTGGGGATGCGGTGCCGGGAGTCCAGAGAGTGCACTGGCACCACTGGGGATGCAGTGCAGTGAGTCCAGAGAGTGCACTGGCACCACTGGGGATGCAGTGCAGTGAGTCCAGAGAGTGCACTGGCACCACTGGGGATGCAGTGCAGTGAGTCCAGAGAGTGCTCTGGCACCACTGGGGATGCACTGCAGTGAGTCCAGAGAGTGCACTGGCACCACTGGGGATGCAGTGCAGTGAGTCCAGAGAGTGCACTGGCACCACTGGTGATGCACTGCAGTTACTCCAGAGAGTGCACTGGCACCACTGGGGATGCACTGCAGTGAGTCCACAGAGTGCACTGGCACCACTGGGGATGCAGTGCAGTCAGTCCAGTGAGTGTACTGGCACCACTGGGGATGCACTGCAGTGAGTCCAGAGAGTGCACTGGCACCACTGAGAATGCCCTTCAGTGAGTCCAGAGAGTGCACTGGCACCAGTGGGGATGCACTGCAGTGAGTCCACAGAGTGCACTAGCACCACTGGGGATGCAGTGCAGTGAGTCCAGAGAGTGCACTGGCACCACTGGGGATGCACTGCAGTGAGTCCAGAGAGTGCACTGTCACTACTGGGGATGCAGTGCAGTGAGTCCAGGGAGTGCACTGGCACCACTGGGGATGCACTGCAGTGAGTCCACAGAGTGCACTGGTACCACTGGGGATGCAGTGCAGTGAGTCCAGAGAGTGCACTGGCACCACTGGGGATGCGGTGCAGTGAGTC